>NC_057803.1:696588770-696667571 GCF_018294505.1 Triticum aestivum
ACATACTTGGGCTGGCCCGTGGACAACATATGGGCTGGGCTGGGCTGTGCACACGTTGAAGCGTTGCTGGCTATAAGTAAGTGGAGAGGAGGCAACGAGGAGGGTATCCAGTGGATCAACGGAACCCGGCGGCGGCGGCTCTTCTCCTACCTCCAGCTCTCTCCCTTCCTCTTTCCCAGTTCCTTGTAATGGCTACTCTGTAATCAAATCCTCTATGTGTAGTGAGTAATCAAGAGATCCTAGTTTGTCCCTAACACAGCTTCTTCATGGGATTTTGAGGTTTGCGAGACTGTGATCTTAGTTCGCTTTAGAGCGGGCTCCGTCCCCATATTCATCGTCCCCTAGCAGTAAAAGCTAGGGTTTTCTGTCCTCCGGCGGCGTTGCCGACCGAGAGTTTCTTTTCGTCGTCATGAAGATTTTAGCATGGAACTGTAACGGGCTCGGGAATGCCCCGGCAGTTAGAGCTTTGTTGGATGTCCAACGGAGATGTGATCCCGAGGTGTTGTTTTGGTCGGAGGCACACCTAGACAGCTACCCGGCAGAGAGCTTAAGAAGGAGACTGAACATGGACCAAAAATTCGTTTGCCCTAGCAACGGAAGGAGAGGAGGTTTGATCATGCTCTGGAGGAATACGGTTAATGTGCAGAGGCTCGAACTGGATCCAATGTTTATAGATGTGCAAATAAATGACAGCAGTAATACATCTTGGCACCTGACAGGGATGTATGGAGAGTTCAGATGGGAGAACAAGTTCATGACTTGGGATCGCATGCGGCGACTCCACGAAAACCATCAACTCCCATGGTTACTTATCGGCGATCTCAACGAGATTCAGTTGTTGCATGAGAAGGAAGGAGGCAACCCTCGTCGACAACAATACATGCATGCTTTTCAGAACGCAATTGATGACTGTGACTTAAGGGACTTGGGATTTATTGGAGACAAATTCACTTGGCAGCGTGGGAGGATCAGAGAAAGACTTGACCGTGGTCTGGTCAATACCGCATGGGCCGATTTGTTTCCGCAAGCTGCGCTAGAGAACTTGGAATATAATCATTCGGATCATCGCCCTCTACTAGTTAATACAGATTTTTATGGTGACCCAATGGATGGGGGACACAACGTACCACCTAGGAGGTTGAGGCGCGCTGGTTAAGAGAGAAAGACTTCGACCAAACGGTGCAATCAGCATGGGCTAAGGTTGGGGCTGACCCAACTGTCAATAATATTTACGAAAAGCTTCATAGAATGCATGGCCAATTTCATGACTGGGACCAACGAGTCCTCAAGAAACCGAAGAAGCGGTTGTGGAAGGCACAAAGAGATCTTGAGAAGATCATGTCAGGACAAATGAATGCTGATTATGAGGAGAAGAAGAAAGAGTTGGCTGAACTGGTCGAATATCTGTTGGAACTAGAGGAAATACAGTATTTGCAATGATCCCATGAGACTTGGCTGAAGAGCAGCGACCGCAATACAATGTTTTTTCAAGCCTTTGCTTCGGCCAGGAGGAAAAATAATTTCATCAAAAAATTAAAGGATGCTGATGGAAACTGGATAGAAGGAATGTTTAATCTCAATCCCCATATCCAGAACTACTTTATTAATTTATTCACATCTGAGGTACAACAAACAAGTCCATCCATCCTAAAAAAGATAATGCCGAAGGTGACTGAGCGGATGAACGAGATGTTGATGGCACCATATACAATGGAGGATGTGCGCAAAGCAGTTTTTAGCATTGGGGTCTGAAAGCACCAGGTCCAGATGGATTGCATGCTACTCTTCTACAAGAAATATTGGCACATTTTGGGTGAGGAAATTACTAATGAAGTGTTACTGGCCATTAACTCAAGACAAATTCGGGCGGAGTGGAATGATACGTCTATAGTCATGATCCCCAAGGTTGAAAACTCTGAACTGGTAACACAATTCAGACCTACACTAGTAGAAAACAGGGCTTTGGTTCGGGCCTGGCCAGCCCATTAGTCCCGGTTCTTTACGAACTGGGACCCATGGGGGACATTAGACCCGGTTCATGAGCCCAGGGGGCCGGCCGGGACCTCGTGGGCATTGGTCCCGGTTCGTCTGGACCCATTTGTCCCGGTTATAGGCACGAACCGGGACCAATGAGCCGTGCTCCTGGCCCACATCCATTGGTACCGGTTCGTGCCTTGAACCGGTATAGAAGTTGGGGCTTTAGTCCCGGGACAAATAATTGGCCTATATATACCCCTCGCTGCGGCAGAGCACTCTGATTTTTCTGGCCGGCGAGGGGAGGGCATTTGGGTGCTCTAGCTCACCTCCTATGCACATGAGGTGTTCGATGAAATGCGCGAGCCACACTAGTTAAGCTTTCTCCTCTCGAAGCTCGACCTCAGAGCTCCATTTTTCCCGAGATTTGTCTAGATTTAGCGGTCCGTCACACCCCGTCCCCGTTTTCACCGCCGTTGATCGCCCGCGCTGATCTCGTCGCCGGCACCACCGTGGTGAGCCTCTTGTTCTTATCTTCTTTCTGCTTTTCTTACTTTAGATAGATACTCGTCTGATTTTCTTACTTTAGATAGATATTTGTCTGATTTTCTTACTTTTGACACACATAATTATATATAATGCACGCAGATGAACCGGCAATGGATGTATGGTGATAGACACACCTCCGAGTACATTAAGGGCGTGCATAATTTTCTCGAAGTGGCTGAGGCAAACAAGCAGAATGGTTTATGTGTTGTCCATGCCCTAAATGTGGGAATACGAAGTCTTACACTGACCGGAAAATTCTTCACACCCACCTGCTTTACAAGGGTTTCATGCCACACTATAATGTTTGGACGAGGCACGGAGAAATAGGGGTTATGATAGAAGATGACGAAGAAGAAGAGGACGATGACAACTATGTGCCCCCTGAATATGGTGATGCTGCAACGGGGGGAGCTGCTGAAGATCAAGAGGAAGCAGACGATGTGCCCGATGATGCTGCAATGGGGGAAGCTACTGAAGATCAAGAGGAACCAGACGATGTGCCCGATGATGACGATCTCCGCCGGGTCATTGTCGATGCAAAGACGCAATGCGAGAGTCAAAAGAAGAAGCTGAAGTTCGATCACATGTTAGATGATCACAAAAAAGGGTTGTACTCCAATTGCGAAGATGGCAACACAAAGCTGGGTACCGTACTGGAATTACTGCAGTGGAAGGCAGAGAATGCTGTGCCTGACAAATGATTTGAGAAGCTACTGAAAATATTGAAGAAGAAGCTTCCAAAGGATAACGAATTGCCCAACAGTACGTACGCAACAAAGAAGGTCTTATGCCCTCTAGGATTGGAGGTGCAGAAGATACATGCATGCCCTAATGACTGCATCCTCTACCGCGGTGCGTACAAGGATTTGAACGCATGCTCGGTATGCGGTGCATTGCGGTATAAGATCAGACGAGATGACCCTGGTGATGTTGACGGCGAGCCTTGCAGGAAGAGAGTTCCTGCGAAGGTGATGTCGTATGCTCCTATAATACCACGGTTGAAACGACTGTTCAGAAACAAAGAGTATGCCAAGTTGATGCGATGGCATAGTGAGGACCGTAAGAAAGACGGGAAGTTGAGAGCACCCGCTGACGGGTCACAGTGGAGAAAAATCGAGAGAGAGTACTGGGCTGAGTTTGCACGTGACCCAAGGAACATATGGTTTGGTTTAAGCGCGGATGGCATTAATCCTTTCGGGGAGCAGAGCAGCAATCACAACACCTGGCCCGTGACTCTATGTATGTATAACCTTCCTCCTTGGATGTGCATGAAGCGGAAGTTCATTATGATGCCAGTTCTCATCCAAGGCCCTAAGAAACCCGACAACGACATTGATGTTTACCTAAGGCCATTAGTTGAAGAACTTTTACAGTTGTGGAATGAAAACGGTGTACGTGTGTGGGATGAGCACAAACAGGAGGAATTTGACCTGCACGCGTTGCTGTTTGTAACCATCAACAATTGGCCCGCTCTCAGTAACCTTTCAGGACATACAAACAAGGAATACCATGCATGCAGGAACTGGTTAGCTGACACCGAAAGTATATACCTGGACAAATGCATGAAGAATGTGTACCTGGGCCATCGTCGATTTCTTCCGACCAACCATCAATGTCGACAGAAAGGCAATCATTTCAAAGGCGAGGCAGATCACTGGAAGAAGCCCGCCATGCGTAACGGTGATCACATACTTGCTATGGTCAATGATTTAAAAGTAATCTTCGGAAAGGTTCCCGGCGGACTATTTGTTCCGAGTGACGTTGCGGGACACGCACCCATATGGAAGAAGAAATCTATATTTTGGGACCTACCCTACTGGAAAGACCTAGAGGTCTGCTCTTCGATCGACGTGATGCACATGATGAAAAACCTTTGCATGAACCTGCTAGGCTTCTTGGGCGTGTATGTGAAGACAAAAGATACAGCTGAGGCACAGGAGGACCTGCAACATTTGCATGAAAAAGACGGCATGCCTCCAAAGCAGTATGAAGGTCCTGCCAGCTACGCTCTTACCAAAGAAGAGAAGGAAATCTTCTTTGAATGCCTGCTTAGTATGAAGGTCCCGACTGGCTTCTCGTCGAATATAAAGGGAATAATAAATATGGCAGAGAAAAAGTTCCAGAACCTAAAGTCTCATGACTGCCACGTGATTATGACGCAACTGCTTCCGGTTGCATTGAGGGGGCTTCTACCAGAAAACGTCCGATTAGCCATTGTGAAGCTATGTGCATTCCTCAATGCAATCTCTCAGAAGGTGATCAATCCAGAAATCATACCAAGGCTAAGGAGTGATGTGGTGCAATATCTTGACAGTTTCGAGCTGGTGTTCCCACCATCCTTCTTCAATATCATGACGCATGTCCTAGTTCATCTAGTTGACGAGATTGTCATTCTGGGCCCCGTATTTCTATACAATATGTACCCCTTTGAGAGGTTCATGGGAGTCTTGAAGAAATATGTCCGTAACCGCGCTAGGCCAGAAGGAAGCATCTCCATGGGCCATCAAACAGAGGATGTCATTGGGTTTTGTGTTGACTTCATTCCTGGCCTTAAGAAGATATGTCTCCCTAAATCGCGGTATGAGGGGAGACTGACTGGAAAAGGCACGCTTGGAGGGGACTCAATAATATGCAGGGACGGATATTCTTTGTCTCAAGCACACTACACAGTACTAATGAACTCTACCTTGGTGAACCCGTATGTCGATGAACACAAGAACAGTCTGCGCTCCAAACACCCGGAGCGATGCGACGACTGGATTACAAGTGAACACATCGGGACTTTCAGCAGTTGATTGGAAACACGTTGTCGGTGTCAAAACCGGCAGATCTCGGGTAGGGGGTCCCGAACTGTGCGTCTAAGGCTAGTGGTAACAGGAGGCTGGGGACACGATGTTTACCCAGGTTCGGTCCCTCTCGATGGAGGTAATACCCTACTTCCTGCTTGATTGATCTTGATGATATGAGTATTACAAGAGTTGATCTACCACGAGATCGTAGAGGCTAAACCCTAGAAGCTAGCCTATGATTATGATTGTTCTTGTCCTACGGACCAAACCCTCCGGTTTATATAGACATCGGAGAGGGCTAGGGTTACACAGAGTCGGTTACAGAGGAGGATATCTACATATCCGAATCGCCAAGCTTGCCTTGCACGCAAAGGAGAGTCCCATCTAGACACGGGATGAAGTCTTCAATCTTGTATCTTCATAGTCCAACAGTCCGGCCAAAGTATATAGTCCGGCTGTCCAGATACCCCCTAATCCAGGACTCCCTCAGTACCCCCTGAACCAGGCTTCAATGACGATGAGTCCGGCTTGCAGATTGTCTTCGGCATTGCAAGGCGGGTTCCATCTCCGAATACTCCAATGTAAATTTCGAACACGGGGATCGTGTCCGGCTTTGCAAAATAATTTCCACATACCACCGTAGAGAGCATAGTTTTTCACGAATTGAATCTGCTGACAATTTTTCATAACTTGATATCATACTGTGGCCCGGCCCTTATCTGAACTGTTTCCCAACCAGCTGTTGCACATATTGCGAGGCGGTTTTTTGGGCACGTCTTGTCGAAGCAGAGATCGTGTCCCCTTATCATGGGACTCTCATCAATACGGGTGTGGGTAACCCAACCATACCATCAATCGCGGCGAGTGGGGAACGAGCAGGTTCTATTAGGAAATCAGGGAGGCGCAAAGTTTTTATTGCCTCTGTAAAGAGATAAGGCCTTCTCTTTTTCACCCACACCTTCTTCTCCTTCTGCTCGTCCATTCCCTTTCGCTTGAGCCCTAGCGCCCAAGCGTTCATCTTCCCCACCAAAAGAGGTTCTCTAAAAATGTCCGGATCCGGAGCAGGAGGCAAATGGATGGTCTCTACCGTCCAGGAGAAGGATATCAAAAAGCTTCGGGAGGCCGGGTACATGGCCAAGAAAATCGGCCACCGTCTTCCGACGGCGGGACAGATCGTCCCCACTCCGGAGCCCCACGAGAGGGTTGTATTCCTCCCTCATTTTGTCTGCAGGCTCGGGTTTCCCCTTCACCCATTTGTTCGCGGCATCATGTATTATTACGGGATTGATTTTCATGATCTATCCCCTAATTCCTTCCTCAACATCTCGACGTTTATCGTCGCGTGTGAGGCCTCTCTCCGTGTTTCGCCACACATCGGCTTATGGCTGATGATTTTCAATATGAAGCCCAAGGTGGTGAACGGCGAGCACACCGAGTGCGGAGGTGCCATAGTGAGCAAGATGCCCAAGGTCACATGGCCGACAGGCTCTTTCAATGATTCCGTCAAGGAGTGGCAGCAGCAGTGGTTCTACATCGCTGAGCCGCGTGGCAAGAAGTGGGCCGCTGCTCCCGAATTCCGATCTGGAGCCCCCCTGCGGCTTAGTCCTGGCCCAAGAAGGGCCTAGACCGGGCCTCGTCTGATGAACTGTCGGTGCTCCAGCCGCGCGTCAAGGGTATGGTAGACAAGGACATCAAGCTTGTCAATGTAGTCCAGGTGATGTTAGTTCGCCTGGCTCTTCCTTGTCAGCACCGAGCCTGTAGTTTGTGGGAGTATGACCCGGCCGAGCACCAGACCCTACGGGAGCTCTATGGCTCCTCACACGAGGATATCTGGAAGGTGCTCTTCAAGTCCGACAAACCGTGGCCGGACTCCGCCAAGGACCATGGGTACCAACTGTCCCACCCTGCAAGTCCGGTAAGTCATCACTATGTGTTGTCCATCCATGTGTTTCGTTGGCATATCCCGAGGAAGAAGCTTTAACGTGCTTTCCACAATTCTCCTAGGGATGGACGAAGAAGGCGGGGCGGATACACTATCCGGCCCTGCTGCCGGAAGAACCGGCCGGACCACTTCTGACGAAGATGCTGGTCCTAGTGCCTTACAAGGCGCCGAAGAAAGAGGCCTACAAAGAAGCCAAGGAGACTAGGGGCGGCCATCGCCGCGGTGCTTCGGACACAAAATACAAAGACTCCAATGCCCATCCTTCCTCCAAAGAGGATGAGGAGGAGGAAGAAGACAAGTCCCCCGTGGGGGGAGGAAAGAAAAGGACGGCCTCCTCATCCTTGGAGGCCGAATTGCCTAAGAGGGGAAAAACCCCCCTTCCAGAGGCGTCCACCACGGCTACCGATAGCAGCCCGGAGTGGGATCCCAGGGCCCAGCCCCTGGTAAACTCGTGAGTACACAAAATCCGAACACGCTTATGCGTCCAGGATCACTAAGGCATAATATTTTAATTTGCGCCACACTTTTTGCAGCCCGGCGAGGTCTCGCATCGAACAGTCCTCGTCGGAGGATTCGTTGAGCTCAGATGCCCTAGAGAGTGAGACACCTCCGAAGGCCCCTTCCCCGAAGCCTGGGCATGACACCGAGGTGTCGTCCTAGAAGGACCCAAACCAGGGAGGGCACACCTTAGGGGCCGGATATACGAGAGCGACGGCTCCCATGAGCTTCGACGGCGGGGGCGATCTTGGATTCGACCTTTGAGGCTCTAGGATCAGGAAGGCAGCCCCCCTTGACTGGAGGGGGAGAGCCTGCTCCTTTGACAACCTCTGTCCAACCAGAGGTGCAGGGCAGCTTGTCGACAGTGCTAAAGAGTGCTTCCATCATCGATGAACATTGCGCCCTTATGGGTGCGGTGATTGAAAAGATTCAGTCCGCTGAAAGTGGACTGAATGAATCCTGCATCAGCCTTATAAAAGGCTTTGAGGTATGTTTTATGAGGTTTTGAAGATTGTCATAGTACGGATAGTAGCCCCTGATACACTATCCAGGGAAGAAAAGAACCAGACAGAGGATCAAATTTCCGTTCGCAGGAGACTCAGTTGATGACATATATCTCTTCCTTTGATAAACAGCCGTCTGTAGCGACTGCCGCCTCTCATACTGCGGAAGTATCGGCATTGAAGCAGAGTCTGGAGCGGGCCGAAGAAGAACTTGGCCGAGTGAAGAAGCAGTTGGATGACAATAAAGGTATGCCGAAACCTTGTTAAGTTTAGCACAAATGAGTAGGTGTGCCTGATGAAAGTATTTGTATTGTGCGCTCTAGGGGCAAATGCCGAAATTGAGGCCTTAAGAAGGCTGTGCCCGAAGCTGAAAAGAAGGCAGCCGCGGAGCAGGCTCTTCGCGAGAAGCACGAGGCCAGGGTCATTGAAGCTGAACGAGAGCTCCAAGAGGACGTGAAGAAAAGCGATACTATGGAGCAGAGTCTATCAGGGAAAGAATCCGAACTCGCCCAAGCTCTTCAAGCCGAAAATGATGCTCGGGAGGAAGCCCAAGGTGCTCTGAAGGACATTTAGGAGGCGAGGAGGATTGCGGCTGGTAAGGCTTTTTCTTATTCAAAGCGATTTTTATGTAGTAAAAGGAGAAATTCAAGGTGAAAAATTGAATTCTGATTTCTCCAGGGGCGTTTGCGGAGTTGCCATGCAGCATATCTGATGCTGCTCTCTACTGAGCTGAGGAGAAGAAGACCGCAGAAAAGCTCTTCTGGTCACAGTATTTGGCGCCGAATTATCCGTTGCCATTTGTCGATCAGCTGAAGCAGCTGATCGAACTGCACAAGGCGGCTGAACTAGCCATGGAGGACTTAATTGTCTGGCTATGGCCCGCCGAGTCAATTCCAAGCAGTTACTTCGGGCTCGTGAAGCGGATTGTGAGTGCTTGCCCTCGGCTCGAAGTCATTAAGCGGTCGGTCTGTATAGAAGGTGCACGAATGGCATTTGCCCGCGTGAAAGTGCACTGGGGAAAGCTGGATGCTGAAAAGCTGATGACCGAGGGATCGCCGGAGGGGAAGGAGCATCGCAAGCCGGAATTATATTATGATAGTGTCCTGAAAGGAGCACGCCTTGTGGCGGAGCAATGTACCAAAGATATTGTATTTCCATGAAGACAGTCATGCTGTCCCTTGTAAGGCGGAACGAAGTCACTTTTATTATGTATTGCCTATTGTGTGAAAGCTTTTCCTCCTGTGCGGCCATTTCATATATATTAATCCTGAGAGTTGGCTAGTCGTTGGCTTCTGCCCCCACATAGGAAGTACGGGGGTGTTCGGGATAAACCTGAACACTCTTTATCCCATTTTTGGGTCCTTGAAGGAGGTGTTCAGCACAACGAACCAGGCAATCAGACTATAGGGCTTTATCACTCTCACTTAGCCATAGGAGTTTGAGTAAGGTAGGCGCAACCCCTGGTGTTCGGAAGGCCGTATGAGGGGCTCTATCAGCACCTGATCGGAAGAAAACCGATCCGTCGTACGCTGCTTTGGTTATGGCATTGTGAGGAATAAATCCTTAAAGATTTTACAACCTCTCGAAGAGCTGACCAGCTCTCGCCGTATCATGACAGTCAGTTTTCGTCTTTCTCTACTAAGGTGCTCGTCCGGAAGAACTGAGACACAAATGTAGTAGTTCTCCCAGTGCTACCTTAGCCGATATAGTGGAACGTAAGGTACCAAAACATGGGAGCCGGCCAAAGCCAACTATTGACCCAAGACATGATTCGGAGCTGATGCATATAATGCTATAAGTTCGGGGTGCCGAGCGACCGAGAAGGTGGTCGGACTTTGTTGCCATAGTATGGGTACAATGAAGCCCCTGGCGTATTAGGGCATGACACGATGTACGGATGCCGTTATGATGAAAGGTGTCAATGAGAAATGATAGCAGATAAGCGTCATATAACTCTACATGTTGTATTCGAGTAATACGTCTATGCGTATCAGTACGGTTAATGTTATAAAAAGAGGTATGACAGTGGAACCTGCTGAGACCGGGCGGGAGGGAGCTGTGTGCGGATCCGAAGTTTATCCGGATTCTCTTCGGGGGGAATATCTAAAGATCCCCCCTTTGCGCGTCCGAGCTGATTCCATGTCGCCAGTCCTGTTCTGCGCAAAAGCGAACTTGTAAAGAAAATGCTAGAGACATTTGTGTGCCACAGAGCGGTTGAACCGCGGGATGTGGCCCTTCCCAACTTATGCCAGAGTGTTTAATTGATCCCTAGTCGAGCCGAGCTATCATGCCGTGAAGTAGTTCGGACTCCTTTGTCGGTGTCCGGGAGTTTGGTTGTCGAATCAAGGTTCAATTGAAAGGCGCAACTCGCTACTTCTATCGTTAAAGTGGCAGTATAATCTTCGGCGCCGAGGTGGAGTTCGGCCGTGCTCATAATTGTGATCACGTCACGTGGGCCGGGTATTTTAAGCTTGCCATAGGCATAGTGTGGTACCGTATTGAATCAAGCCAACGCGGTTCGCCCCAGCAGTGCGTGATAGTTACTGCATAGAGGGACAATGTCGAAGACTAACTCTTCGGTATGGTGATTGTTTGGTGATCCGAAGACTACCTCTAGAGTGATGGAGCCTATACAACTGGCCTTCACACCTGGTATGACACCTTTAAAGGATGTTTTTAGCGGGTTTGATCCTCGAGCAATCAATATCCATCTGGCGCACTGTGTCCTAGTACCGCAAGTTTGGACTGCTGCCTCCGCCCATAGGGGCTCGTGTGAGGTGGAACCCGCAAACTATTGGGTCGAGGATAAGTGCGGCTGAATTTCCCTGGTTGGTATTGGCCAGACGGTCTATACGATCGAAGATGATCGGCCGTATTTTTATACTGTGGGGCGACTCGCTTTGTTGAGTCGGCATCCCGAAGAGTGCACGCCCGTTCCCATTTGGGGATGTGGATGGTGTTTATCATGTTCACCGTTTTGATTTGCGGGGGAAATTTCTTTTGCCCTCTATTGTTTGGTGATCTGGGCTCCTCATCGTCTTCATTGCTTTGAGACCCCTTCTCCTTGTTTTCGGCGCCTGACCTGCCGGCTTGTTTGAAGACCCAACATTCTCTATTGGTATGATTGGCTGCCGTTCCTGGGGTGCCATGAATTTGACATGGGCGGTCAAGTATGTGGTCTAGGCCGAATGGGCCCGAATTATTCTTTTGAAGTGGCTTTTTCCGCTGACCGGACTAAGAGCCACATAATCCAGCATTGACTGCCGTATCTTGGGCGTCATCATTGTTTTTGCGACGCTTATGTTTGTTTCGTCTAGGTTTGCCGATGCTGTCTCTGGCCTCTGATGTGCCAGAATTGCTTGATATGTTGTTGTTACGAGCCAACCAGCTATCTTCGCCCGCACAAAAGCGGGTCATGAGTGTCGTGAGGGCTGCCATGCACTTCGGCTTCTCTTGGCCGAGGTGTCGGGCGAGCCATTCGAAGCGGATATTATGCTTAAAGGCCGCCAGGGCTTCGGCATCCGGACATTCGACGATTTGGTTCTCTTTAGTTAGGAACCGAGTCCAGAATTTCTTGGCTGACTCTCCGGGCTGTTGGATTATGTGACTTAAGTCATCAGCGTCCGGTGGTCGCACGTACGTGCCCTGGAAGTTGTCAAGGAACGCGTCCTCCAGGTTTTCCCAACTGCCAATGGAGTTTGCCGGCAGGCTGTTCAGCCAATGTCGAGCCGGTCCTTTGAGCTTAAGGGGGAGATACTTGATGGCATGTAGGTTATCGCCGCGGGCCATGTGAATATGGAGAAGGAAATCTTCAATCCATACCGTGGGGTCTGTTGTGCCATTGTATGATTCGATGTTTACATGTTTAAATCCTTCTGGGAATTCATGATCCATTACTTCATTAGTGAAGCATAGGGGTGTGCGGTGCCTCTGTGCCGGGCTGTATCGCGACGTGGTTCGGATGAATCTGGTCAGTTGTATTCGGCCCGGCCGGACATGTTTTTGGTGTATCCGGCGTGATGATTATCTTTATGCGTGGTGGCGCGCCCCCGCGATCCGTTGATCGTTCTTGACTGTACTGCTTTGTTTCCTGGTATGTTTCGTAGGTCTTGCGTGTAGCCCCTGGCCGTAGTGTGTTGGCGGCGGGGTGCAGGTTGGTGTTCGGGCTTTAATGCCTCCTCCTCGAGTTGAGGTAGCAACCTACGCTTTGGGTAACTTTTGTTTGGGCGCTCAAGTCCATATTCCTCAGCTTCCAGGACCTGAGTCCGTCTATCTGTTAGCAGATCTTGATCAGCTTGGAGCTGCTGCTGCTTCTTTTTCAGGCTTTTTGCAGTGGCTATAAGCCGGCGCTTGAAGCGCTTCTGCTCGACGGGATCCTCAGGATCCACAATTTCATCATCGCCGAGGCTCACCTCATCTTCAGAGAGAGGCATATAATTGTCGTCCTCCAAGTCTCCGTATGTTGCTGGTTCATATGGCTAGCTTGCCTGTCCCCCTGCTCGGCTTGCTCGAAGTTAGGCTTGTCGGGATTGTATTCGTCTTCGGCACCATCTGGACTGCTGTTGTCTCCTATGCCGGTATTGTTGTGGCGGGGCTTAGAGCGGTGCCGATGACGCCCATGCTTTGATTGCTTCCCTAAGGGGTTATTCTCTATTGCCTCATCGCCATTGTTTTCTTTGGGGGTGTCCACCATATATATATATATATCATATGAAGAGGTGGCTGTCCAGCGCCCTGTGGGCGGTGGTTCCTGTTCTTCTCCTGCATCATCGTGCAAACCGTCGATGTCTTCGGAGTCGAAGTCGAGCACGTCGGTTAAGTCATCGACAGTGGCAATTAAATGGGTGGTGGGTGGGTAACAAATTTCTTCGTCGTCCGCTTCCCACTCGAGCCGGACATAGTTTGTCCTAGAGTCTCCTGACAACGAGAGAGACCTTAATGAATTTAGCACATCACCGAAGGGTGAGTGCTGAAAGATATCTGCGACGGTTAACTCCATGGTCAGTGCCCAATTAGATTCGATGGGCACGGAAGCACGCGGTCCGGAACCTAAGACCGGAGACAAGTCTGGGGGTCCGGTGACACAGATTTCCTTAGAGGCGGAGTCTGTGTTCGGCTCCAACACCGACGAGTGTGCGGCCTCCATGGCGGGGTCCATCCACCTGTCCTCAGATGGCGCGATCTGCTCTAAATTGAAGCCCAAAGCTGCCGCAGGTGCGATATCCCGAACATTGTCCGACGACAGATCTAAGTCATGCTCGTCGTGATTGTTTGGCAGTCCTGACGCGGGCTCAAACCCATCAAAGATGAAGTGTCTGCGGATGTCAGCTGTGTAGTTTAAGTTTCCGAACGTGACCTGATGGCCAGGGGCGTAGCTATCGATCTGCTCCAGATGGCCAAGTGAATTGGCCCGCAGTGCGAAGCCGCCGAATACGAAGATCTGTCCGGGGAGAAAATTCTCGCCCTGGACCGTATTGTTGTTGATGATTGAAGGAGACATCAAGCCTTGCTGCGACGACACAGAGAAACTCTCAATGAAAGCACCAATGTCGGTGTCAAAACCGGCAAATCTCGGGTAGGGGGTCCCGAACTGTGCGTCTAAGGCTAATGTTAATAGGAGGCTGGGGACACGATGTTTACCTAGGTTCAGGCCCTCTAGATGGAGGTAATACCCTACTTCCTGCTTGATTGATCTTGATGATATGAGTATTACAAGAGTTGATCTACCACGAGATCGTAGAGGCTAAACCCTAGAAGCTAGCCTATGATTATTATTGTCCTACGGACCAAACCCTCCGGTTTATATAGACACTGGAGAGGGCTAGGGTTACACAGAGTCGGTTATAGAGGAGGAGATCTACATATCCGAATCGCCAAGCTTGCCTTCCACGCAAAGGAGAGTCCCATCCGGACACGGGACGAAGTCTTCAATCTTTTATCTTCGTAGTCCAACAGTCCGGCCAAAGTATATAGTCCGGCTGTCCGGATACCCCCTAATCCAGGACTCCCTCACACGTCTCAGAGGTGAGAACACTATTTGTGCTGAGCTGTACTCGTTGTCTTGGGGACCATCTTCGACTATATTGACTTACAAAGGATACGAGATAAATGGGAAAACATTTTACACGATCGCCCAAGATCAAAAGAGCACCGACCAAAACAACGGTGTCCGCTTTGATGCAGCAACCGAGAGGGGAAAGGACACATATTATGGTTACATAGTGGACATATGGGAACTTGACTACGGACATGATTTTAAGGTCCCTTTGTTTAAGTGCAAATGGGTCAATCTGTTAGGAGGCGGGGTATAGGTAGACCCACAGTACAGAATGAAAATAGTGGATCTGAACAATCTTGGGTACACTGACAAACCGTTCGTCCTAGCCAATGATGTGGCACATGTTATCTATGTGAAGGACATGTCTACCAAACCGAGAAAAAGAAAAGATAAGGAAGCGAATACATCATATGATGAGCCAAAGTGCCACATAGTTCTATCAGGAAAAAGGGACATCTTGGGAGTGGAGGGCAAGACAAACATGTTCGAAGATTATGAAAAGTTTCATGAAATTCTTCCCCTTCAAAGTCAAGGCTGACCCAAGCATCCTGATAAATTATGAAGATTATCCATGGTTACGGCTCAATAAGGAAAGGACACAAGTGAAGAAAAAGTGAAGACTTTATCCACAACTATTATGATGATACCATGCCAACTTTCAACCTTTTTGCAGTTCATTTGAAATGCCTGTTGTAACAGACAATTTTCCGTATGAAATCATGATACTTTGAAAGAGATTGTCTGTTTCGTACATGAAGTGCATCCAGATTTTCAGAGTTCATTTGAAATGCTTTTCAATTTCAGGGTCTTATAGCTCAAAATAATCAGTAAATGCATGAAAAAAACTAATGAAGTCAGAAAGGGTTGAAAATTGATGTTGTGGATTTGAATGGTGCATTTTGAACACACAAAAAGTCAGGAGTTCAAATAAGTTTAAAAAAAATGAAATCCCTATGTAACAGATATGTTTCCGTATGAAACCCTGATACTTCGAAAGGGATTGTCCATTTTGTACATGAAGTGTATCCAGTTTTTCCCATAACCCTCTCAACTAAAACAAAACTATGATATTCTTTAATAGCAAAAAGAATTTTTTGTTAGAAACTTTAGTAGCAAAAAGAATTTTCATAAAGAATTTTTTTGATAGAAACTAAAATAACAAAATTTGTTTTTGAATATAATGATAAAACGCAGTAATATTAAATAGCAGGAAAAAGAATCACTCAAAATATATTTTTATAGTGAAGTTATTCACAAACTAGTGATTCACACAAATTTTGAAGAATTAAAATTTAAACTAATCAAATTTGGAAACTAATGGAGTAACAGAAAGTTTATAATTATTCTAAGCTAAAAGCAAAAAGAATAAAAAAAATAAAGCAAAAATCAAAAGAAAATACATAATTCAAAAAACAAAAAAAAAATACTGGAAAAAATAAAAAATGCCGCCTAATGGGCCACATAGCCTGCATACGACTAGAAACCCATCTGTACATGGGCCAGGATGCAGGCCCGCAGGCCCAATAGGCCCAACATGGCAGTGACAAGGGTAGGCAAGTAATGCCTGCATATTAGAGAGGAGCTCAGCACCTGAGCTGCAACGCAGCTTATAAACAGGTGCTGAGCTCTCTCAGCTAGCGAGGTGGGACTAAACTTCCCACCGCACCGCGCCAGCACAAGGCCTTTAGTCCCGGTTTGTGCCACGAACCGGGACCAATGCACTCCTTTGGTCCCGGTTGCTGGCACCAACCGATACCAATGCCTCCCCTTTAGTCCCGGTTGGTGTCACCAACCGGGACCAAAGCCCTCTGCTTCCCGCCCTTTGGGCCGCTGAAAAGAGGCCTTTGGTCCTGGTTGGTGGCAACAACCGGGACTAAAGGTGGCATTCGTCCCGGTTGCTGTCATGAACCGGGACCAATACTTCCTCTATATAACTAGCACTTGTGAAAATTTTCATTCAGTTCGTCTTCCCCGCCCCGACGTCGCCGCCAGACTGCCCCTCTGCGCCTCGATGTCGCCGTCGTCGCCCTGCCTCTGACGCCGTCCCGCGCCACCTCGACGCCGTCCCGCGCCGCCCCGATGCCGTCCCATGCCGCCCAGACGCCATCACCGCCCCGCGCCCCCGTGCCCCGACACCGCCGACCCTGCTAAGGGAGTCCTGGATTAGGGGGTATCCGGACAGCCGAACTATATACTTTGGCCGGACTGTTGGACTATGAAGATACAAGATTGAAGACTTCGTCCCGTGTCCGGATGAGACTCTCCTTTGCGTGGAAGGCAAGCTTGGCTAGTAGGATGTGTAGATCTCCTTCTCTGTAACCGACTCTATGTAACCCTAGCCCCCTCCGGTGTCTATATAAACCGGAGGGTTTAGTCCGTAGGACAAGAACAACAATCACAACCATAGGCTAGCTTCTAGGGTTTAACCTCTATGATGTCGTGGTAGATCAACTCTTGTAATACTCATATCATCAAGATCCATCAAGCAGGAAGTAGGGTATTACCTCCATCGAGAGGGCCCTAACCTGGGTAAACATCATGTCCCCAGCCTCCTGTTACCATTTGCCTTAGACGCACAGTTCAGGACCCCCTACCCGAGATCCGCCGGTTTTGACACCGACATTGGTTCTTTCATTGAGAGTTCCTCCGTGTCATTGCTGCGAGGTTTGATGGCTCCTTCAATCATCAACAACAATATGGTCCCGGGTGAGAATTTTCTCCCCGGACAGATCTTCGTGTTCGGCGGCTTCGCACTGCGGGCCAATTCGCTTGGCCATCTGGAGCAAATCGACAACTACGCCCCTGGCCATCAGGTCAGGTTCGGAAACTTGAACTACACGGCCGACATCCGCGGAGACTTGATCTTCGATGGATTAGGGCCTGCGTCAGGAGCACCAAACAGCCACGACGAGCACGACTTAGATCTGCCGTCGGACAGTATTCGGGATATCGCACCTGAGGGAGTCCTGGATAAGGGGATATTCGGATAGCCGGACTATATACTTTGGCCAGACTATTGGACTATGAAGATACAAGATTCAAGACTTCCTCCCGTGTTCGGATGGGACTCTCCTTGGTGTGGAAGACAAGCTTGGCGATTCGGATGTAGATCTCCTTCCCTGTAACCGACTCTGTGCAAACCCTAGCCCGCTCCGGTGTCTATATAAACCGGAGGGTTTAGTCCGTAGAAGACAACAATCATACCATAGGCTAGCTTCTAGGGTTTAGCCTCTCTGATCTTGTGGTAGATCAACCCTTGTAATACTCATATCATCAAGATCAATCAAGCAGGAAGTAGGGTATTACCTCCATCGAGAGGGCCCGAACCTGGGTAAACATCGTGTCCCCAGCCTCCTGTTACCATTAGCCTTAGACGCACAGTTCGGGACCCCCTACCCGAGATCCGCTGGTTTCGACACCGACATTGGTGCTTTCATTGAGAGTTCCACTGTGTCGTCGCTGTAAGGCTCGATGGCTCGCCTCGTTGTCAGGGACAACCTCACCTCTGAGGAAGCACTGGCCCGAGGCCAAACTCTCCATCTGGGCGGCTTCGTCATGACCGCCCGATCGGCTGTCACGCTGACAATGACTTCTCAGGTCATCAAAAACAGCCTCCACGTCAGTTCGGAACTCGCCGAATAGATGGATCCAATGGAGCTCTCTTCCCTTAATGAGCTCTTGGATCGCATCGCCGCCCTGGGCGTCGTTACGGACTATGATCGGATCGGGCTTAAACCCGACCAAAGGGAGATTTATTCTCCGCCGGTCACCCACAAGATCGCGGTAGTGGAGGAGCATCATACGAATTCTCCCTCTATGTTGAGGATGAACTGTGTCCGGATTTCCGAGCTCTCTGAGCCGGACACCCGCTCGCGGGAGGACACAACCCAAACCCCGAACTTAGGATCGGGTGACGGGTCAAACAAATTGGGCAGCATCCCAGAGCCCGGGCCGTTAAGCTCAGGAACTTCGTTGCCCATGGGTCTCAGATTGGGTCAGGATTCGGATTCATGACCACCCACCCACCCACCCAGATTTATTCAATATTCAACAAATCAGACAAGAGCCACAAGACACAGTACATCATTACTAGGCCAGATTCCTCCTTGTGTTAAACAGGGTCAAGGACTGTCACGAGGAAGACACAATCTCCCTCTTCTGCAAAAATTGCACGGACAAAGGGATCCTCAACGCTATAAATCGCTGTGACATAGTACACTTTGCTGACTTAGCGGCCATAGTGCAGAAGTACTGCATGACGGAAAGCGCCTGGAAAACCCGAACGAACTTCTGGGATAATCCGGCTCTCACTAAACCCTTTGTCTGATCTAAAAGGGCAAGCTCTCGTAAGTTACCCGATTCAATTACCAAAAAACCAAAGCCTGATACAAGGCGTGAAACCGTATTGGAAGAATGGCTCAGTGGACCGTGCAAAATTCACAGCACACCGGATACTACACCAACTCATAGCCTTAGAGCATGTTGGATACTCTGGCAGGTAGCAAAGAGCGGCGAGGATCTCCCCTTAAACTATACAGCAGAACAACAACCCACCGGAAACAACAATACGGTCTTTACTGTCTTCGAGACTTTCGCCTCAAATAGTAGGCGCAAGCGAGCTCAGCGCAACCTCGCCGAAGTTTGCCATGTGGCAACAATAATCCCATGGACCTACAATGCCATTGACGAACCTCAGTTCCAAACAGTCCGAGCACCAGCCGCTTTGGTCCTTAGTCCAATGGTGGACGGCTTCAGGCTCACTAAAGTGCTCTTGGACGGCGGAAGCGGGCTAAACCTCATCTACGAGGAAACCCTTAACAAGATGGAAATTGACAGGAGCCGCATTGAGCAAAGGAGCACAACCTTCAGGGGAATTATCCCTAGTCGGGAGGCGCGACGCACGGGAAAAATTACACTGGATGTGGTATTCGGCACGCCGGAGAATTATAGGTCCGAAGAAATTACATTCCAAGTGGCCCCATTCAACAGCGGATACCACGCCCTCTTGGGGCGGGACGCATTCACGAGTTTCCAGGATATCCCCCATTATGGGTACATGAAGCTCAAAATGCCCGGGCCCAAAGGTTGTCACTCTAACTAGTGATCCGGACGTCGCACTCCGCACCGAAAATAAAACCGCCGCCCTTGCCCTGGAAGCATTATCATAAGCCCTCGCGGCCGAAGAACTAACAACGCTGCGAGCCCAGTGGACAGAGACGACGTGATACTCGACAAGCGACCTAAATCCACCTCCTTCAAACCCGCGGACGAGATAGTCAAATTCCAGGTCCACCCAACGGACCCTACAAAGACAACTTCCATCGGGACACAGTTGAACCCCACAATAGATGCCGCACTACGAGATTTCCTGCGTGAGAATTGGAATATCTTCGCCTGGCACCCTTCAGACATGCCGGGCATCCCACGCAGGCTGGCCGAACACAGCCTCAATATACTAAATGGATACAAGCCAGTCAAGCAGACTCTTAGGTGCTTCTCAGAGCCTAAGCGGCAAGCCATGGGAGAGGAGCTAGCCAAGCTACTCGAGGCCGGATTCATCAGAGACATCAAACATCCGGATTGGCTAGCAAACTTGGTAATGGTACCAAAGAAGGACAAATCCTGGTGCTTATGTGTTGATTTCAAGGACCTCAATAAAGCTTGTCCTAAGGATCTCTTCCCCCTCCCTCGCATTAACCAAATCATCGACACCACCGCAGGACATGACCCATTGTGCTTCCTCGATGCATACTCCGGATACCATAAGATCAAGATGGACGAGTCCGACCAGGCCGCAACGGCCTTCATTACACCATACGGCCCCTTCTGTGTTAACACCATGCCTTTCGGGCTCAAAAACGCCGGCGCAACCTATCAACGCATGATTCAGACATGCCTAGAAAAACAAATCAGCAGGACAATAGAGGCCTATGTAGACGACGTGGTCATCAAAACAAGACACGTTGAAACTTTAATAGAAGACTTGAGGCTTACGTTCGACAACCTTCGAACATACGACATCAAGCTCAACCCGGAGAAATGTGTCTTCGGGGTACCCTCCGGGAAATTGCTCGGCTTCATTGTTTCCAATAGAGGAATTGAAGCAAATCCGGGAAAAATACAAGCTCTGTCAAAGTTGGCTATCCCAACAGACCTCAAGCAGATCCAGAAACTAACTAGATGCGTGGCTGCCTTAAGCCGCTTTATTTCCCGCTTAGGAGAAAAGGCACTACCTCTGTATCACCTTCTTCGACGCACCGAACACTTCAAGTGGACGGATGCGGCCACAGCCGGACTGGAAGAAATAAAGGCACTCTTGGCCACAAACCCAGTCCTGACCGCGCCAAATATTGGCGAACCTATGCTATTATACATAGCCGCAACAAACCAAGTTGTGAGCGCAGTGCTCGTCGTCGAACAAGAGGCAGACAGACACAATTCCCGCTCCAAAAGCCGCTATATTGCGTTCCTCTGTCCTCACTCCATGCAAATCCCGGTACCCACACTATCAAAAGATAGTGTATGCGGTCTTCATGGCATCCCGGAAACTACAACACTTCTTTCAAGAGTTTTCGATCATGGTGGCCTCCGAAGCACCACTCAATGACATAATAAATAACCGCGACGCAACAGGCCGAATTGCCAAATGGGATATTGAGCTCCTTCCCTTCGACATAACATATAAACCACGGCAGGCCATTAAGTCGTAAGTACTGGCTGACTTCGTCGCCGAATGGACAGAAGCCGAACTCCCTAAAGAGTACGATGCGTACTCAAATTGGATCATGCATTTCGACGGCTCTAAAATGCTGGCCGGATTGGGAGCGGGTGTTGTCCTGACATCCCCCACCGGAGACACGGTTCAATACGTACTCCAAATATTATACACAAACTCTAACAATGCAGCCGAATACGAGGCTCTGTTGCATGGTCTTCGGATGACAGTTGAGGGAGTCCTGGATAAGGGGGTATCCGGACAGCCGGACTATATACATCGTCCGGACTATAGAAGCGTCAAGATACAAGACTCAAGACTTAGGCTCGTGTCCGGATGGGAATCTCCTTTGCGTGGAAGACAAGCTTGGCGATCCGGATATTATGTTTCCTTCCTTGTAACCGACTCCATGTAAACCCTAGCTCTCCGATGTCTATATAAACCGGAGAGGATGGTCCTTAGAAGGCGGATCACAATTACAATCATACCATCATAGGGTAGCTCTTAGGGTTTAGCCTCTACGATCTCGTGGTAGATCTACTCTTGTGCTACTCATATCTTCAATATTAATCAAGCAGGAAGTAGGGTTTTACCTCCATCGAGAGGGCCCGAACCTGGGTAAACATTGTGTCCCTTGCTTCCTGTTACCATCAGCCTAAGACGCACAGATCGGGACCCCCTACCCGAGATCCACCGGTTTTGACACCGACATTGGTGCTTTCATTGAGAGTTCCCCTATGTCGTCGCTTCGAGGCTTGATGGCGTCTTCAATCGTCAACAACACGGTCCAGGGTGAGACTTTTCTCCCCGGACAGATCTTTGTGTTCGGAGGCTTCGCACTGCGAGCCAATTCGCTTGGCCACCTGGAGCAGATTGACAACTACGCCCCGGGCCACCAGATCAGGTTCGGAAACTTTTACTACACGGCAGATATTCTCGGAGACTTGATCTTCGACGGATTCGAGCCAGCGCCAGGGACGCCGGACAGTCACGACGGGCACGACCTAGACCTGCTGTCGGACAATGCTCGGGACACCATTCCTGGAGCAGCCCCGGATCTAAATCCAGGGCAGGTTGCGTTGCCTATGGACGGAGGGCTGGACCCTGCCCCGCAGGCCGCACACCCATTGGCGGTGGAGCCGAACACATGTCTCATATCTGTGGAGGCCTGTAACCCTAGGCCCCGGGACTCATATCCGGCTATTGGTCCTGGTCCGCACACTTTCGAGCCAGCCGAGCCAGGTTGGGTTCCGGTAATGGAGTTTACCGCTGCGGACATCTGTAGGACCTTGAAGTATGTCTAGAGGGGGGGGGGGTGATTGGACTACTTGACCAATTAAAAACTTAACCTTTTCCCAATTTTAGAGTTTGGCAGATTTTAGCTATCTTAGGACAAGTCAAGCAATCATCACACAAATCAAGCAAGCATGCAAAGAGTATATAGACACCGGAAATTAAAGCATGCAACTTGCAAGAAAGTAAAGGGAAGGGTTTGGAGGATTCAAACGCAATTGGAGACACAGATGTTTTTGGCGTGGTTCCGATAGGTGGTGCTATCGTACATCCACGTTGATGGAGACTTCAACCCACGAAGGCTAACGGTTGCGCAAGTCCACGGAGGGCTCCACCCACGAAGGGTCCACAAAGAAGCAACCTTGTGTATCCCACCATGGCCGTCGCCCACGAACGACGTGCCTCACTAGCGGTAGATCTTCACGAAGTAGGCGATCTCCTTGCCCTTACAAACTCCTTGGTTCAACTCCACAATCTTGTCGGAGGCTCCCAAGTGACACCTAGCCAATCTAGGAGACACCACTCTCCAAGAAGTAACAAATGGTGTGTTGATGATGAACTCCTTGCTCTTGTGCTTCAAATTATAGTCTCCCCAACACTGAACTCTCTCTCATAGGATTTGGATCTGGCGGAAAGAAGATTTGAGTGGAAAGCAACTTGGGGAAGGCTAGAGATCAAGATTCATATGGTAGGAATGGAATATCTTGGCCTCAACACATGAGTAGGTGGTTCTTTCTCAGAAATGGTAAGTTGGAAGTGTAGGTTTAGTCTGATGGCTCTCTCCACGAATGAAGGGAGGTGGAGGGGTATATATAGCCTCCACACAAAATCTAACCGTTACACACAATTTACCAAACTCGGTGGGACCGATTCAACAAAGTCGGTCGGACCGATTTAGTAAACCTAGTGACCGTTAGTGATTTTCGGTGGGACTGACATGCAACTCGGTGAGACCGATTTGGTTGGGGTTAGGGCATAGCGTAATCTTGGTAAGACCGATTACACAAACTCGGTATGACCGATTTTGGTAATAAGCTTTCCAGAGAGTTGGTCAGGTAAACTCGGTGGGACCGATTTGCTCTTTTCGGTGAGACTGAAATGTTACAAAAGGGAAACAGAGAGTTTACATTGCAATCTCGGTGTAACCGATCGCTCACTTCGGTTAGACTGAAACATTACAAAGGGAAACAAAGAGATTACAATCCCATCTCGATGAGGCCGAGATCCCTATCGGTAGGACCGACTTGCCTAGGGTTTGTGGCAGTGGCTATGACATTTGAAATCGGTGGCGCCGGGTTGGAAGAATCGGTGTGACCGATTTTGGCTTTGGGTTTAGGTCATTTGTGGATGTGAGAAAGTAGTTGAGGGTTTTGGAGCATACCACTAAGCACATGAAGCAAGAGGCTCATTAAGAAACACCTCATCCCTCCTTGATAGTATTGGCTTTTCCTATAGACTCAATGTGATCTTGGATCACTAAAATATAAAATGAAGAGTCTTGAGATATTGAGCTTGAGCCAATCCTTTGTCCTTAGTGTTTTGAGGGATCCACTTTCATCATCCATGCCATGCCATTCATTGAGATTTCCTGAAATAATAGTCTTGGAATAGCATTAGCTCAATGAGCTATATGTTGTTATGAATTACCAAAACCACCTAGGGATAGTTGCACTTTCAGTCTCCCCCTTTTTGGTAATTGATGACAACATATAGATCAAAGCTTCGACAAATGATAATAAGATTGACAAACATCATCACTTTGAGAAGTATGTGATAAGCAAGAGCTACCCCTAAATTTGTGCATAGTTTAAGATTTGCTTTGGACTGCAAATGCACAAGGAATTAGGCTCATGGGTTACTCTTCCATGTCACATACATCTTGGTGGAGCGCTCAAAATAATAAATATTGAATACATGCACCCATCACCAAGCAAAGTGAATGATCACATAGGATAGATAAGATAATATCATCAAACATGCATAAGTGTAGCTTATGATCAAACACATGATCATCAATGTCTCACAGGTAATGCATAGTATCTCAAGCAATCAAAAAGCAAACAAGTTTTAAACCACCAAAGCAAGAGAGAACAAAAGCAACACACTCTCTCTCGAAGCCTATGATCTATACATTTTTCTCCCCCTTTGGCAACAAGTTACCAAAAAGTTCATAGAAAATGCATAGTGCTAGATCGACTCTCAGGCTTGATCTTCAGTTGGTGGTGTAGAGATGGCTCCTTGGACGAAGGCTTCAGTTGATGTAGAGGGAGCTGGAGTTGATGCTTGAGCTGGTTGCACTAGAGCTGTAGGAGCTGTGGCTGGTGCAGATGATGTTGCTCTAGTGTCTGGGACTGGCACTGCAGCTGACCTCTGAGCTCTAGGCAGTCTGGCAAATACATTAGTGGTAGTCTTGCCCTTCCTCTCCTGCATGTCATCCTGTAGCTGCTCCACAACTGACTAAATCTCAGTTACCTTGACATCAAGATCATAGAATTTTTGTTCCATGATTCTCTCCGAGCTTTCCTGATTCCGAGTTAAGGTGGCCAACCCCTTCTCAATCCTCAGTGTTGATGCTATAAAGTAACCGAGCTGCTCCTGCTTGTTCTTCAAGAAATACTCAGATGCCTCCTCTTGAGTTGGCATCTTGGCAGCCTTCTCCTTCCTTGCCTTCTCCTTCTTCTCTTGAGCTTGAACTGATGATGGATCATCCTCATTCATGACAACCTCATTGTCCTCAAAATCTAGATAGAGTGGAAAGTGTTCCCTATCCAATAGATATTTGCCTGTGCCCATCTTTGAGTTAATCAACTCCTGAATCTGAGGGGCATATCCACAACTCTTATGATCTGCTGCAGTCCTCTTAATGGTTTCCACTATAAGGCTCATGACCTTGAATTTATGAGGCACATCAAACAAATGCAACATGTTGATTGCATGCCCTCTGATCATGCTGTGGTCACCAGACTTAGGCAGTAGAGTGTGTCTTAGGATCCAGTTGATTATAGGCAGCCCTGTCAGAAGAAAGTGGACTGATCCAAAAGAGAAAGTCTCTAGGGCTTTGTCTGGGATCTCCTTGTACATATGTGCCATGGTATTGTGTCCCATTTTCTTCTTGGCATATACATCCAAATCATCATCATTTTCCTTTGGGGCATTTATCACAGTTGACTGGTACCTTGTACCTTCAGACATCCAAACTATCCTTCCATCTGGATAGAAGTGTGCTGTGGAGTAGAATTGCATTATAAGTTCATCATTCCAGTTGGTGAGCTTTTGCCCAACAAAATCTGCAACTCCATGAGCAACAAAACTGTCTTGCACTCCAGGATAGTGTTCTTCATTTTCCTTCATGTAGGTCCAGTCGACCCACCTCATATCACACACAATGGGCTTTTTGTCCAACAATATTGTCTCGTAGAAGTCCTGCTGTTCCTTTGTATGGAACCTGTAATCAACAGCAGTTCTTCTCCTTGTGGCATATGGATCTGCCATCCTCCATAGCCTCAATCTTGAATCTTTTCTGATGTTCATGTCCTCAGCCACAGGATGGGCATCATTGTGGTCTGGTATCTTAGGCTTGAGCTTCCTCAGAACTTGTCCTTCTTCATCTTCCTCCTCAGCAACCTCAGGCACTAGGGCCTTGTTCTTCTCAGCAGCTGGAATACTCCTGGTATTCCTCTTTGGTGCAGACTTGGCCTTGGGGGCAGCTTTGGGTGCTTCCTTGGGCTTAGATGTTGCAGCCCCTGATCTAATGGCATCTCCCATAAGCTTTGGTGCCTTTGGTGCTGGTGCAGCAAGCTCTTCTTCTTCCATCATGGAAGGTTGACCAACAACTCTGGCCATGGTCTTCTTGACCCTTTCCTTCCTTTTCTTTCCTTCAGCAGCTGGCTCTTTGGGATCAGGCTTTTCAGGCAGTTGAGTTGATGCTCTGGCTTTGGACATTGGTTGTCTTCCTGTAGGCCTTTTAATCTTCATGCCTGGCTTTGTATTCTTAGCTGAGCCATACTCCTTTTTTAGTACTACTTTCTTGGAAGTAGCTTCTGAAGGAAATATGCCCTAGAGGCAATAATAAAGTTATTATCTATTTCCTTATATCATGATAAATGTTTATTATTCATGCTAGAATTGTATTAACCAGAAACATAATACATGTGTGAATATATAGACAAACAGAGTGTCACTAGTATGCCTCTACTTGACTAGCTTGTTAATCAAAGATGGTTATGTTTCCTGACCATGAACAATGAGTTGTTATTTGAGTAACGAGATCACATCATTAGTTGAATGATCTGATTGACATGACCCATTCCATTAGCTTAGCACCTGATCGTTTAGTATGTTGCTATTGCTTTCTTCATGACTTATACATGTTCCTATGACTATGAGATTATGCAACTCCCGTTTGCCGGAGGAACACTTTGGGTGCTACCAAACGTCACAACGTAACTGGGTGATTATAAAGGAGGATTACAGGTGTCTCCAAAAAGTAGATGTTGGGTTGGCGTATTTCGAGATTAGGATTTGTCACTCCGATTGTCGGAGAGGTATCTCTGGGCCCTCTCGGTAATGCACATCACATAAGCCTTGCAAGCACTGCAACTAATATGTTAGTTGTGAGATGATGTATTACAGAACGAGTAAAGAGACTTGCCAGTAACGAGATTGAACTAGGTATTGGATACCGACGATCGAATCTCGGGCAAGTAACATACCGATGACAAAGGGAACATCGTATGTTGTTATGCGGTCTGACCGATAAAGATCTTCGTAGAATATGTAGGAGCCAATATGGGCATCCAGGTCCCGCTATTGGTTATTGACTGGAGACGTGTCTCGGTCATGTCTACATTGTTCTCGAACCCGTAGGGTCCGCACGCTTAAGGTTACGATGACAGTTATATTATGAGTTTACATGTTTTGATGAACCGAAGGAGTTCGGAGTCCCGGATGAGATCGGGGACATGACGAGGAGTCTCGAAATGGTCGAGACGTAAAGATTCATATATTGGATGATATGGTTAGGCCAAGGGGTCAAGCCCATGAGGCTTTTGATCGGTGCAAAAAGGAGTTTTGCGGAGGCCAGGGGGCCAAACGCCGGAGACCCTGGCGTCTGGCCCTGGGCCAGACGCCGAGGCCCATGGCGTCTGGGCCAGACGCCAAGGATTGTGGCGTTTGGTCCTGGAGTCCGAGTGGGACTCTTGCCTTTCGGGCAAAACCGACTTTGAGGAGGCTTTTGCTCCAAGTTTCGACCCCGGGGCTCAACATATAAATAGAGGGGCAGAGCTAGCACCAAAGACACAACAAGTTGATCCACGTGATCTATTCCTTAGCCGTGTGCGGTGCCCCCTGCCACCATATACCTCGATAATACTGTAGCGGAGTTTAGGCGAAGCCCTGCTGCTGTAGTTCATCAAGATCGTCACCACGCCGTCGTGCTGACGGAACTCTTCCCCGACACTTTGCTGGATCGGAGTCCGGGGATCGTCATCGAGCTGAACGTGTGCTCGAACTCGGAGGTGCCGTAGTTTCGGTGCTTGATCGGTTGGATCGTGAAGACGTACGACTACTTCCTCTACGTCGTGTCATCGCTTCCGCAGTCGGTCTGCGTTGGGTACGTAGACAACACTCTCCCCTCGTTGCTATGCATCACATGATCTTGCGTGTGCGTAGGAAATTTTTTGAAATTACTACGAAACCCAACAGTGGCATCCGAGCCTAGGTTATTTATGTTGATGTTATATGCACGAGTAGAACACAAGTGAGTTGTGGACGATACAAGTCATACTGCCTACCAGCATGTCATACTTTGGTTCGGTGGTATTGTTGGACGAGACGACCCGGACCAACCTTACGCGTACGCTTACGCGAGACCGGTTCCCTCGACGTGCTTTGCACATAGATGGCTTGCGGGCGACTGTCTCTCCAACTTTAGTTGAACCGAGTATGGCTACGCCCGGTCCTTGAGAAGGTTAAAACGGAGTCTATTTGACAAACTATCGTTGTGGTTTTGATGCGTAGGTGAGATTGGTTCTTACTTAAGCCCGTAGCAGCCACGTAAAACATGCAACAACAAAGTAGAGGACGTCTAACTTGTTTTTGCAGGGCATGTTGTGATGTGATATGGTCAAGGCATGATGCTGAATTTTATTGTATGAGATGATCATGTTTTGTAACCGAGTTATCGGCAACTGGAAGGAGCCATATGGTTGTCGCTTTATTGTATGCAATGCAATCGCGATGTAATGCTTTACTTTATTACTAAACGGTAGTGATAGTCGTGGAAGCATAAGATTGGCGAGACGACAACGATGCTACGATGGAGATCAAGGTCTCGCGCCGGTGACGATGGTGATCATGACGGTGCTTCGGAGATGGAGATCACAAGCACAAGATGATGATGACCATATCATATCACTTATATTGATTGCATGTGATGTTTATCTTTTTATGCATCTTATCTTGCTTTGATTGACGGTAGCATTATAAGATGATCTCTCACTAAATTATCAAGAAGTGTTCTCCCTGAGTATGCACCGTTGCCAAAGTTCGTCGTGCCCAGACACCACGTGATGATCGGGTGTGATAAGCTCTACGTCCATCTACAACGGGTGCAAGCCAGTTTTGCACACGCAGAATACTCAGGTTAAACTTGACGAGCCTAGCATATGCAGATATGGCCTCGGAACACGGAGATCGAAAGTTCGAGCGTGAATCATATAGTAGATATGATCAACATAACGATGTTCACCATTGAAAACTACTCCATCTCACGTGATGATCGGTCATGGTTTAGTTGATTTGGATCACGTAATCACTTAGAGGATTAGAGGGATGTCTATCTAAGTGGGAGTTCTTAAGTAATATGATTAATTGAACTTTAATTTATCATGAACTTAGTCCTGGTAGTATTAGCATATCTATGTTATAGATCAATAGCTCGCGTTGTTGCTTTCATATGCTTATTTTGATATATTCCTAGAGAAAATTGTGTTGAAAGATGTTAGTAGCAATGATGCGGATTGGATCCGTGATCTGAGGTTTATCCTCATTGCTGCACAGAAGAATTATGTCCTTGATGCACCGCTAGGCGACAGACCTATTGCAGGAGCAGATGCAGACGTTATGAACGTTTGGCTAGCTCAATATGATGACTACTTGATAGTTTAAGTGCACCATGCTTAACGACTTAGAATCGGGACTTCAAAGACGTTTTGAACGTCATGGACCATATGAGATGTTCCAGGAGTTGAAGTTAATATTTCAAGCAAATACCCGAGTTGAGAGATCTGAAATCTCCAACAAGTTATATAGCTAAAAGATGGAGGAGAATCGCTCAACTAGTGAGCATGTGCTCAGATTGTCTGGGTACTACAATCGCTTGAATCAAGTGGGAGTTAATCTTCCAGATAAGATAGTGATTGACAGAATTCTCTAGTCACCATCACCAAGTTAGTAGAACTTCGTGATGAACTATAATATGCAAAGGGATAACAAAAACAACTCCCAAGCTCTTCGTGATGCTGAAATCAACGAAGGTAGAAATCAAGAAAAACATCAAGTGTTGATGGTTGACAAGATCACTAGTTTCAAGAAAAGGGCAGAGGGAAGAAGGGGAACTTCAAGAAGAACAGCAAGCAAGTTGCTGCTCAAGTGAAGAAGCCCAAGTCTGGTCCTAAGCCTGAGACTAAGTGCTTCTACTGCAAAGGGACTGGTCATTGGAAGCGGATCTACCCCAAGTGATTGGCGGAGAAGAAGGATGGCAAAGTGAACATAAGTATATTTGATATACATGTTATTGATGTGTACTTTACTAGTGTTTATAGCAACCCCTCAGTATTTGATACTAGTTCAGTTGCTAAGATTAGTAACTCGAAACAGGAGTTGCAGAATAAACAGAGACTAGTTAAGGGTGAAATGACGATGTGTGTTGGAAGTGGTTCCAAGATTGATATGATCATCGTCGCACACTCCCTATACTTTCGGGATTAGTGTTGAACCTGAATAAGTGTTATTTGGTGTTTGCGTTGAGCATGAATATGATTTGATCATGTTTATTGTAATACGGTTATTAATTTAAGTAAGAGAATAAATTGTTGTTCTGTTTACATGAATGAAACCTTATATGGTTACACACCCAATGAAAATAGTTCGTTGGATCTCGATTGTAGTGATACACATAATCATAATATTGAAACCAAAAGATGCAAAGTTAATAATGATAAGTGCAACTTGTTTGTAGCACTGCCGTTTAGGTCATATTGGTGTAAAGAGCATGAAGGAACTCCATACTGATGGGCTTTTGGAATCACTTGATTATGAATCAGTTGATGCTTGCGAACCATGCCTCATGGGCAAGATGACTAAGACTCTATTCTTCGGAACAATGAAGCGAGCAATAGATTTGTTGGAAATCATACATACTGATGTATGTGGTCCGATGAATATTAAGGCTCGCGACAGGTATCATTATTTTCTGATCTTCACAGATGATTTGAGCAGATATGAGTATATCTACTTGATGAAACATAAGTCTGAAACATTTGAAAAGTTCAAAGAATTTCAGAGTGAAGTGAAAAATCGTCGTAACAAGAAAATAAAGTTTCTACGATCTGATCGTAAAGAAGAGTATTTGAGTTACGAGTTTGGCCTTCAGTTAAAAACAATGTGAAATAGTTTCACTACTCATGCCACCTAGAACACCACAATGTAATGGTGTGTCCGAACGTCATAACCGTGCTTTATTAGATATGGTGCGATCTATGATGTCTCTTACCGATCTACCACTATCGTTTTGGGGTTATGCATTAGAGACAGCTGCATTCACGTTAAATAGGGCACCATCTAAATCCGTTGAGACGACACCGTGTGAACTATGCTTTGGCAAGAAACCTAAGCTGTCGTTTCTTAAATTTGGAGTTGCGATGCTTATATGAAAAAGTTTCATCCTGATAAGCTCAAACTCAAATCGGAGAAGTGCGTCTTCATAGGATATCCAAAGGAAACTATTGGATACACCTTCTATCACAGATCTGAAGGCAAGACTTTTGTTGCTAAATTCGGAAACTTTCTGGAGAAGGAGTTTCTCTCGAAAGAAGTGACTGGGAGGAAAGTAGAACTTGACGAGGTAACTGTACCTGCTCCCTTATTGGAAAGTAGTACATCACAGAAAACTGTTTCTGTGACACCTACACCAGTTAGTGAGGAAGCTAATGATGATAATCATGAAACTTCAGAACAAGATACTACTGAACCTCGTAGATCAACCAGAGTAAGATCCACACTAGATTGGTACGATAATCCTTTTCTGGAAGTCATGCTACTAGATCATGATGAACCTACGAACTATGAGGAAGCAATGGTGAGCCCAGATTCCGCAAAGTGGCTTGAAGCCATGAAATCTGAGATATGATCCATGTATGAGAACAAAGTATGGACTTTGGTTGACTTGCCCGATGATCGGCAAGCCATAGAAAATAAATGGATCTTTAAGAGGAAGACGGACGCTGATAGTAGTGTTACTATCTACAAAGCTAGAATTGTCGCAAAAGGTTTTCGACAAGTTCAAGGTGTTGACTACGATGAGATTTTCTCACTCGTATCTATGCTTAAGTCTGTCCGAATCATGTTAGCAATTGCCGCATTTTATGAAATCTGGCAAATGGATAAACAAAACTGCATTCCTTAATAGATTTATTAAAGAAGAGTTGTATATGATGCAACCAGAAGTTTTTGTCAATCCTAAAGGTGTTAACAAAATATGCAAACTCCAGCGATCCATCTATGGACTGGTGTAAGCATCTCAGAGTTGGAATATATGCTTTGATAAGTTGATCAAAGCATATAGTTTTATACAGACTTGCGGTGAAGCCTGTATTTACAATAAAGTGAGTGGGAGCACTACAGCCTTTCTGATTAGTATATGTGAGTGACATATTGTTGATCAGAAATGATGTAGAATTTTTCTGCAAAGCATAAAAGGAGTGTTTTAAAGGAGTTCTTTAAAAAGAAAAGACCTCAGTAAAAGCTACTTACATATTGAGCATCAAGATTTATTGAGATAGATCAAGACGCTTGATAAGTTTTTCAATGAGTACATACCTTGGCAAGATTTTGAAATAGTTCAAAATAGAACAGTCAAAGAAAGAGTTCTTGCCTGTATTGCAAAGGTATGAAATTGAGTAAGACTCAAATCCCGACCACAGCAGAAAATAGAAAGAGAATGAAAAGTCATTCCCTATGCCTCAGTCATAGGTTCTATAAAGTATGCTATGCTATGTACCAGACCTATTGTATACCTTGCTCTAAATTTGGCAAGGGAGTACAATAGTGATCTAGGAGTAGATCACTGGACATTGGTCAAGAATAGTGATCTAGGAGTAGATCACTGGACAGTGATCTAGATGTTTCTCGATTATGGAGGTGATAAAAGAGTTTGTTGTAAAAGTTACATCAGTGCAAACTTTTACACTAATCCAGATGACTCTAAGTCTCAACCTGGATACATATTGAAAGTGGGAGTAATTAGCTAGAGTAGCTCCGTGCAGAGCATTGTTGACATAGAATATTTGCAAAATACATACGGCTCTGAATATGACAGACCCGTTGACTAAACTTCTCTCACAAGCAAAACATGATCATACCTTAGTACCCTTTGGGTGTTAATCACATAGTGATGTGAACAAACCCTTTGGGTGTTGATCACATGATGATGTGAACTATGGGTATTAATCATATACAGATATGAATATTGGTGTTAAATCACATGGCGATGTGAACTAGATTATTGACTCTAGTGCAAGTGGGAGACTGAAGGAAATATGCCCTAGAGGCAATAATAAAGTTATTATCTATTTCCTTATATCATGATAAATGTTTATTATTCATGCTAGAATTGTATTAACCAGAAACATAATACATGTGTGAATATATAGACAAACAGAGTGTCACTAGTATGCCTCTACTTGACTAGCTTGTTAATCAAAGATGGTTATGTTTCCTGACCATGAACAATGAGTTGTTATTTGAGTAACGAGATCACATCATTAGTTGAATGATCTGATTGACATGACCCATTCCATTAGCTTAGCACCTGATCGTTTAGTATGTTGCTATTGCTTTCTTCATGACTTATACATGTTCCTATGACTATGAGATTATGCAACTCCCGTTTGCCGGAGGAACACTTTGGGTGCTACCAAACGTCACAACATAACTGGGTGATTATAAAGGAGCATTACAGGTGTCTCCAAAAAGTAGATGTTGGGTTGGCGTATTTCGAGATTAGGATTTGTCACTCCGATTGTCGGAGAGGTATCTCTGGGCCCTCCCGGTAATGCACATCACATAAGCCTTGCAAGCACTGCAACTAATATGTTAGTTGTGAGATGATGTATTACGGAACGAGTAAAGAGACTTGCCAGTAACGAGATTGAACTAGGTATTGGATACCGACGATCGAATCTCGGGCAAGTAACATACCGATGACAAAGGGAACAGCGTATGTTGTTATGCGGTCTGACCGATAAAGATCTTCGTAGAATATGTAGGAGCCAATATGGGCATCCAGGTCCCGCTATTGGTTATTGACCGGAGACGTGTCTCGGTCATGTCTACATTGTTCTCGAACCCGTAGGGTCCGCACGCTTAAGGTTACGATGACAGTTATATTATGAGTTTACATGTTTTGATGAACCGAAGGAGTTCGGAGTCCCGGATGAGATCGGGGACATGACGAGGAGTCTCGAAATGGTCGAGACGTAAAGATTCATATATTGGATGATATGGTTAGGCCAAGGGGTCAAGCCCATGAGGCTTTAGATCGGTGCAAAAAGGAGTTCTGCGGAGGCCAGGGGGCCAAACGCCGGAGACCCTGGCGTCTGGGCCAGACGCCAAGGATTGTGGCGTTTGGTCCTGGAGTCCGAGTGGGACTCTTGCCTTTCGGGCAAAACCGACTTTGAGGAGGCTTTTGCTCCAAGTTTCGACCCCGGGGCTCAACATATAAATAGAGGGGCAGGGCTAGCACCAAAGACACAACAAGTTGATCCACGTGATCTATTCCTTAGCCGTGTGCGGTGCCCCCTACCACCATATACCTCGATAATACTGTAGCGGAGTTTAGGCGAAGCCCTGCTGCTGTAGTTCATCAAGATCGTCACCACGCCGTTGTGCTGACGGAACTCTTCCCCGACACTTTGCTGGATCGGAGTCCGGGGATCGTCATCGAGCTGAACGTGTGCTCGAACTCGGAGGTGCCGTAGTTTCGGTGCTTGATCGGTTGGATCGTGAAGACGTACGACTACTTCCTCTACGTCGTGTCATCGCTTCCGCAGTCGGTCTGTGTTGGGTAGGTAGACAACACTCTCCCCTCGTTGCTATGCATCACATGATCTTGCGTGTGCGTAGGAAATTTTTTGAAATTACTACGAAACCCAACAACTTCATCCTCTTCAGCTCTATAATCCTCATCTTAAGAGTCTGAGGTTCTCTTCTTCCTTTTCCTGGTAGCAGCCTTAGGCAGGTTGCTAGGAGTGCTCCTGCTGCCTTCATCTCAAGTGCTGGAGGGACTAGTGCCCTCACTCATTTGCATCTGCCCTTCTGACCTGTTCTGACTGTCACTCTGGTCCGACATGATGCAAACACTGACTGCTGACCCTGTGAAGAGTTATAGATGAGATGGAGTGGATGCGCATCACAAAATGTAGAGAGTTTTTCAAAAGAATGATTCAAAAATTCAGTTTTAGTTTTCCACAGAAAGCATTTCGCATCAACCGATTTTCAAACTCGGTGATACCGAAACAGTTTTGGAACCTAAACTGATGAACTCGGTTGGACCGAGTCACAGTTCGGTGGCACCGAGACTGCTAGGGTTTCACAAAGTCCTAAAATCGGTCGCACCGATTAGCAATTCTCGGTCAGATCGAGAGCTGCTAGTGCAATGGCAGAAGCCAAATCGATGGACCGAGTTTTTCAACTCGGTGGGTCCGAGATGGTTTCAGCGGAAACCTAACCCTAAATTTTCAAATCTCATCTAATCTACGGATTGCATTGACTGGATAGGAGTGTTTCAATCGTGGCAAGAATCAATAAGAACACAATGTGCTAGGAATCAGACGAGGATAGCACAATGATCGAGTCCATACCCTAGTTCGGCGATGAACTCGCTACGGCGGCAACAGCGGGGTTGAATTCCGTTGACGGCAGCGGAGACCAGCGACAGGAGGCGGCTGGCGACGAGGAGACGATCCGGAGACCTTGGAGGCAGAGCGAGCTATTGCGCGGGCGAAGGGGTTCGGAGAAGTTTCCAAATTTTTGCCCGTGACTATATATAGCCCGACCCTGTCGGTGTGACCGAGTGGAACAACTCGGTGGCACCAAGATGCATAACTATGTCAGTTACAGCAACTCGGTGTGACCGAAAAGTTCAAATCGGTTGCAACGAGATTGAAAACCTAGATCGACTTAGTGATCTCGGTGGGACCGAAATGGAGGAATCGGTAAGACCGAGAATCACAAAGAAGTTTTGGAAGTTTAAGTCTATGACGAATCGGGGACTCCGAGTGCTCCTCACACAGAGTGGTTCGAATCTGACTTGATCAAATTTTGTGATGTAGCATGAATAGAGTTTGAGATGAGAAAAGCATAGATAGCTAGAGAAAGTTCTTAGGCATTCTTGTCCATCCACTTGGCCAAAAGAAGGAAGAACCAAACAATCAAAAGAACAAGTGGATGTCCTTGAATGAGTAAAATATGCACCAACATGCTCACACAATAAGATGGCAAATGAAATATGTGGCAAAGCATGCACAACCAATTTTAGCATCTATCAAACAATTGGCGATGACTAGGTCATCTATATATGAGTATATTGACTTAGGAGTCAAATGATAAACATTAGATCATAGGTCAAGCTCATCGTTTAAGCTCAAGTGGGGTTACCATTTTTACATAATGCATTGATGTGTTCACACCATTAGAGTTGCTTTGACTCAATTCTTAGAGTTAAGCTCCCCCTAGATGTGAGATCCCCTTTTAGAGGGATGAACTAACCTTGGGTTTTGTCAATGATGACTTCATGCAGGTGTTGAAGATGTGGATGCTCAATGTTGATGTAGATCATTTGGAGCAATCCGTTGGAGTGAGTTGCACTTTCAACATACCTACATGGGTTAGTCCCACAAGGAACAAACAAGAATATCCATAGACATAGAGTGATGCACACACAAGATAATGTCCATGAAATCATTAGGTTACCTTGTCCCTTGCCTTACCAACATGAGGGTTTGTGACTCCTTGAACTAGTGCAAGATGTGGAAGTCGATTGCACTTGTCCTTGCCATAATGATATGAGTGAAAAATGTTGGCGGAGTCACTCTCAAGAACTCTCTAGTTCTTCTTCTTCGGGATCCACATCATCTTGATGGGAATCCTTGGAGTTGTAGTTGTACTTTTTGAAGTAGAACTTGACGTAGTCTTGGGAACCAACTTGACCGAGACCTTAGGTGCTTCTTCAAATGCATCAATCTCTTCTTGAAGCTTGTCCTTGCCTTTATGGTCTTGTGGTGGAAGATCATCTTGAGCTTGTGTTCCCTTGAAGGAAGTAGGATCATACTTCTCGAACAAACTTCTTCTTGGGGTATTGATCTTCTTCCCACTCAACTCCATTGGCATTGAACTTTCGTTCAAAACCAACACCTTGATTCTTCCGGTGTCTTCCTTGCTTGCGTACAATTTCCTCGAATTGCTTATTCCTGGCAAGGCTCTTGTAAACACCTTTCTCTATAATTCCCTTCAATAAGCTATTTTCTTGCTCAAGTGTAACTTGGCTAAGAGAATCATTAGTGGAATCAAGAGAACTACTAGAAGCAACAATATTGGATTTGACATTAGTATTGTTACTACTAGAGGAAGTATCTTTCTTGTACTTATTACTAGACTTGACTTGAGGCATTTAAGTAGATAGGAGTAAACTCTTGGCAATGTAAGAAGAACTTTTCTTACGGAGATCATCATTGATTGCTTTTAAGAACTCATGCTCTTGCTCAAGATTGAGCTTTTCAAAGCGTAACTTCTCATGAGCCCTTAAAAGTTCTCGATGATCTTCGAAGATAGTTTCATGAGCCAACTTAAGAATGTTTAGTTCTTTAGTTAGAAGCTCAGTATTCTCCTTATCATTGTCATTCGTTTTATCTTGATTGGCATGATTAATTGACGTTTCATCATAGCATTCATCACTAGAGTTGTCAACAAGTAAATCATCATCCACAAGCAAGTCATCTTCATCACTATTGAAATCAACATACTCAGGATGTGTTACCTTTGGACCTTTGGCCATGAAGCATCTCCCAATTCCTTCATTTGGTGAATCAAATATGTCGTAGGAGTTGGTTGTCACAAGTGCTAGACCGACAACACCTTCATCTTGAGTATATTCGGAGTCGGATTGATAGCTTCTCTCGGAGTGATGGTCGGAGTCGGAGCCGGAAACCCATTCACCAACATGAGCTTGATGTCTTCGTTTTGTGTAGCTCCTTGATGACTTGTCCTTCCTTTCCGAATCCTTGCTTCTCCGTGAGGATCTTCGTTCATAACAATCATCTCTACTCCTCCTCTCTCTCGGTGGTGATTCTTCTCTTTTGCTTCTTCTTTTTGGAGAATCTTCTCTTCTTTTGTAGGGTGCCATACACTCATTGGAATAGTGTCCAGGCCTCCCACAACTATGGCAATTGCGCTCTCGACTAGAAGATCTTTTGTCATGGTAAGACCTTGACTTGGAGCTTCTTTCTTTGCTTCTACTCTTGTAGAATTTGTTGAAGTTCTTCACCATTAAGCTCAATTCTTCATTGAAGGTCTGTTTCTCACTTGATGATGTGGGGGTTTCACTTGAGGCTTTGTAAGCACCACTTGACTTGTTGTGAAGTTCCTCCTTATCCTTGAGTGACATCTCATGAGCAACAATTCTTCCAATGACTTCTGTTGGCTTGAGATCTTTGTAGTTTGGCATCATTTGGATCAATGTGCACACAGTATCATACTTTCCATCCAATGCTCTTAGGATCTTCTTGATGATGAATCTGTCGGTCATCTCTTCACTCCCTAAGCCGGCAATCTCATTTGTAATAAGAGCAAGCCTAGAGTACATTTCAGCGACACCTTCACCATCCTTCATTTTGAACTTGTCAAGCTGACTTTGGAGCACATCCAACTTGGATTCCTTGACGGATTCGGTACCTTTGTGCATATCAATCAAAGTGTCCCAAGTTTCCTTTGCATTCTCAAGATGGCTGATTTTGTTGAATTCTTTGGGGCACAATCCGTTGAAGATGATATCACAAGATTGAGCATTGTATTGCAGCATCTTCAATTCTTCCGCATTAGCTTCACGGTTCGGCTCTCTCCCATCAAAGAATTCACCTTGCAAGCCAATACAAATAATAGCCCAAACGGCGGGGTTATGTCCGAGAATATGCATTTTCATCTTATGCTTCCAACTAGCAAAATTAGTACCATCAAAGTAAGGACCTCTATGGTGATAATTTCCCTCGCTAGACGCCATACTCTCCTAGGTTGTGAAACCAAGGCTATGACCACCAAAGCTATGGAAATCAAAGCAAATGGAGACCAAATCTCTGATACCACTTGTAGAACCTTGAAGTATGTCTAGAGGGGGGGGGGGGTGATTAGACTACTTGACCAATTAAAAACTTAATCTTTTCCCAATTTTAGAGTTTGGCAGATTTTAGCTATCTTGGGACAAGTCAAGCAATCATCACACAAATCAAGCAAGCATGCAAAGAGTATATAGGCAGCGGAAATTAAAGCATGCAACTTGCAAGCAAGTAAAGAGAAGGGTTTGGAGGATTCAAACGCAATTGGAGACACGGATGTTTTTGGCGTGGTTCCGATAGGTGGTGCTATCGTACATCCACGTTGATGGAGACTTCAACCCACAAAGGGTAATGGTTGCACGAGTCCATGGAGGGCTCCACCCATGAAGGGTCCACGAAGAAGCAACCTTGTCTATCCCACCATGGCCGTCGCCCACGAAGGACTTGCCTCACTAGCGGTAGATCTTCATGAAGTAGGCGATCTCCTTGCCCTTACAAACTCCTTGGTTCAACTCCACAATCTTGTCGGAGGCTCCCAAGTGACACCTAGCCAATCTAGGAGACACCACTCTCCAAGAAGTAACAAATGGTGCGTTGATGATGAACTCCTTGCTCTTGTGCTTCAAATGATAGTCTCCCAAACACTCAACTCTCTCTCATAGGATTTGGATCTGGTGGAAAGAAGATTTGAGTGGAAAGCAACTTGGGGAAGGCTAGAGATCAAGACTCATATGGTAGGAATGGAATATCTTGGCCTCAACACATGATTAGGTGGTTCTTTCTCAGAAATGGTAAGTTGGAAGTGTAGGTTTAGTATGATGGCTCTCTCCACGAATGAAGAGGAGGTGGAGGGGTATATATAGCCTCCACTCAAAATCTAACCGTTACACACAATTTACCAAACTCGGTGGGACCGATTCAACAGACTCGGTCGGACCTATTTAGTAAACCTAGTGACCGTTAGTGATTTTTGGTGGGACTGACATGCAACTCGGTGAGACCGATTTGGTTAGGGTTAGGGCATAACGTAATCTCGGTAAGACCGATTACACAAACTCGGTAAGACTGATTTTGGTAATAAGCTTTCCAGAGAGTTGGTCAGGTAAACTCGGTGGGACCGATTTGCTCTTTTTGGTGAGACCGAAATGTTACAAAAGGGAAACAGAGAGTTTACATTGCAATCTCGGTGGGACCGATCGCTCACTTCGGTTAGACCGAAACGTTACGAAGGGAAACAAAGAGGTTACAATCTCATCTCGGTGGGGCCGAGATCCCTATCGGTAGGATCGACTTGCCTAGGGTTTGTGGCAGTGGATATGACATCTGAAATCGGTGGCGCCGGGTTGGAAGAATCGGTGTGACCGATTTTGGCTTTGGGTTTAGGTCATTTGTGGATGTGATAAAGTAGCTGAGGGTTTTGGAGCATACCACTAAGCACATGAAGCAAGAGGCTCATTAAGCAACATCTCATCCCTGCTTGATAGTATTGGTTTTTCCTATAGACTCAATGTGATATTGGATCACTAAAATATAAAATGAAGAGTCTTGAGCTATTGAGCTTGAGACAATCCTTTGTCCTTAGTGTTTTGAGGGATCCACTTTCATCATCCATGCCATGCCATTCATTGAGCTTTCCTGAAATAATAGTCTTGGAATAGCATTAGCTCAATGAGATATATGTTGTTATGAATTACCAAAACCACCTAGGGATAGTTGCACTTTCAACATCTTTCAGCACTCACCTTTTGGCAACATGCTGAAGTCATTAAAGTCTCTCTCTCTGTCAGGAGGCTCTGAGACGAACTATGTCCGGCTTGAGTGGGAATCAGGCGACGAAGGAATTCGCTGCCCACCCACCACCCACGTTGTCGCCATGATCTATAATTTAACCGCCATGCGCGACTTCGACTTTGAAGACATCGACGGTATGGACGACGATGCCGGAGATGTACTGGAGCCACTGCTCACAGGGCGGTGGATAGCCACCTCTTCAAACGATATATACATGATGGACACTCCAAAAGAAAGCAATGGCGACGAGGCAGTGGAGGACAACCCCTCAGGAGGAAAAGCAAAACATGGGCGTCTTCGGCGCCACTCCAAACCCCGCCACATCAATAGTGGCCCTGGAGATGATACGGATAGTGCCGAAGAGGAATACAGTCCTGATCAGCCTAACTTCAAGCAGGCCGGACAGGCCACGGTGGGATACTTGGAGAGGGACAACTACGCACCCCCTCCGAAGACGAGGTAAGCCTCGACAATGACGAATTCGGCGTGCCCGAAGATCCAGTGGAACAAGTTCGCTTTAAGCGACGACTCATAGCCACGACAAAGAGTCTGCAAAGGAAGCAAGAGCAGCTTAAAGCCGAACAGGATTTGCTAATGGATAGGTGGACCAAGATCCTGGCCACCGAAAAGTATGGACTCGACCACCCTAACAAAGGGCACACGCGGCAAGCCTGGCTACCTCAACCTAAGCAGGAGAACCAAAGGCATACAACCCAACGTCCGCACACCACTACGGTCCAAGAAGGCAAGAAAGATACACGAAAAAGCAGCCTCAAGCCCCGGCGCAACGATCATAAATGGCAAGTTAGGGAAGCTGGTATCAAGTTCAGCAAATCCCAGTCCGGTCAACGGACAAAGAACATCTCAAGCCTATTCGGCCCAAGCCACAAACTCGACCAGCCATGCGAAATTCAGAGTACTCCCAAAAGAACGGCAAAACATACTAATAGAGAATGCCGGATCTCCAAAGCAAAGCGGCCGGGCAAGTGCCGGAAACAATGAGGGGAGGCGTCTAGTCAAAAGCCCCCCCAGAGCACAACAGTACGACTGATCGACCCCTACCATACAAACCACAGCAATTCAATTACGTACCCCCAGACCTAACAGTCCAGGGGCTCCTTAACACATAAAGCCCCCGTGGGTATGAATGTACAAATAGCACCTTCTACAAGGTGTCAGGCACAAAGGCCAGGTTCATTGGCCCGCCGCTCTAACGGTTGTTTTCAAATAACCAAATAAGGCTGCGCCATCGGCGCATTCCCCCATATGGTATCACACCGTATGCTAATAGGATGAACCATGTCAGCTAGATTCTACGTGGTAAATCATCAGACCAGCACCAGTGATATACTCACGCCTGCGTGCAGAGCCAAACCCCGCCCTTAGAAGCGGAAATTATATAGCTGCCAGAGCAGCAAGTTGTGCATGCCTGTCAATATTTTGATATGACAGCCAACTATCCGGACACCAGCTAAGGAGTCCACGCTGCTTCCTGGTATAGCAGATGAGGTCACCAGAGTCCGATAAGGAACCTTTTAGACCAACCACATGAGGGCGTTCGGCAGCCTCCGCGCATTTACCTTCACAAACTAACCTTTATACAGAACATGTTTGACGGCGTGGAGTCGGCCCGGACACACAAGGACAGGACCATGCAGGTAGAAGGCAGTTCGGATTCACTTTCAATCCATTCGCAGCCCCCTCCAAGTGCGGCCATCACAGGTTCCACCAAGAAACCATCTCTTTTTCATAATCATAAATCGCATTCATATGCATAGACATATCATATTACGGCAATGCGTAGACTTAAATAAACAGGCACCGGCCGTCGTCTATCATCGATGCCTCTTTGCCATAAAAACGGCAGCCACGCTTCGTGCTACGCCTGGTTATGCCAGCGGCTTCACGGCACGGCAATAAAATCGGACCACCTTTTCGGTCGCTCGGCACCCCGAACTTATAGCACTATATGCATCAGCTCCGAATCATGTCTTGGGTCATTGGTTGGGTTTGCCCGACTCCCATGTTTTGGTACCTTACGTTCCGTTCCATCGGCTAAGGTAGCGCTGGGAGAACTACTGTGATTGTGTCTCGGTTTTGCCGGACGAGCACCTCAGTAGAGAAATTCGAAAACCGACTGTCATGATGCGGCGAGAGCTGGTCAGCTGTTCGAGAGGTGGCAAAATCCTTAAAGATTTATTCCGCATAACGCCACTATAAAATGCAGATTGCGACGGATCGGTCTTCCGATTAGGTGCTAATAGAGCCCCTAGTCCGGTCTTCCGAACACTAGGGGCTGCGCTGACCATACTCGAATTCCTATGGCTAAGTGAGAGTAGTAAAGCCCTATAGTCCGATTGCCTGGTTCGTGGTGAGAAACACCTCCTTATAAGGACCCAACCATGGGATAAAGAGTATTCAGACCTACCCCGAACACCCCCGTACTTCTCACGTGGGGGATGAAGCCACGACTGGCCAACTCTCAGAATTTACATACAATAAATAGCCGCAAAGGAAGAACATATGTTCAAACAAAACATGTAACAAATAATAAAAGTGCCATTATCCCATATTACAAACGCTGGCAAAAATGCTCTTAGGGAAATATAATGTCTTTGGTGCACTTATCCGCTGCCAGGCCGGCACCCTTCATTACACCTTCATAATACAGTTCGGGCTTGCGATGCTCCTTACCCTCCGGTGGCCCCTCAGTTATCAGCTTCTCCGCATCAAGCTTCCCCCTATGCACTTTTGCATGGGCAAGCGCCATTCGCGCACCTTCTATATAGACTGATCGCTTGATAGTATCAAGCCGAGGACAGGCGCCCACAATCCATTTCACGAGTCCGAAGTAACTGCTTGGAATTGGCTTTGCAGGCCACAACCGGATGACCAAGTCCTTCATGGCTAGTTCGGCCGCCTGGTGTAGTTCGACCAGCTGCTTCAGCTGATCGATAAAAGGCACCAGATAATTCAGCGCCAGATACTGCGACCTGAAGCTCCTCCCCGCAGACTCCCTGAGGGAGTCCTGGATTAGGGGGTGTCCGGATGACCGGACTATATACTTTGGCCGGACTCCTGGACTATGAAGATACAAGATTGAAGACTTTGTCCCGTGTCCGGATGGGACTTTACTTAGCGTGGAAGGAAAGCTTGGCGATACGGATATGTAGATCTCCTCCCATTGTAACCGACTCTGTGTAACCCTAGCCCTCTCTGGTGTCTATATAAACCAGAGGCCGTAGGACGAACAACAATCATACCATAGGCTAGCTTCTAGGGTTTAGCCTATCTGATCTTGTGGTAGATCTACTCTTGTACTACCCATATCATCAATATTAATCAAGCAGGAGTAGGGTTTTACCTCCATTGAGAGGGCCCGAACCTGGGTAAAAACATCGTGTCTCTTGTCTCCTGTTACCATCCGCCTAGACGCACAGTTTGGGACCCCCTACCCGAGATTAGCCGGTTTTGACACCGACATTGGTGCTTTCATTGAGAGTTCCTCTGTGTCGTCATCTTTAGGCCCGATGGCTCCTCCAATCATCAACAACGACGCGGTCCAGGGTGAGACTTTTCTCCCCGGACAGATCTTCGTATTCGGCGGCTTTGCACTGCGGGCCAATTCGCTTGGCCATCTGGAGCAGATCGAAAGCTATGCCCCTGGCCATCAGGTCAGATTTCGAAGTTTGAACTACACGTCTGACATCCGCGGAGACTTGATCTTTGACGGGTTCGAGCCACAGCCTAGCACGCCGCACTGTCACGACGGGCATGATCTAGCTCTGCTGCCGAACAGTGCCCAGGAGGCCGCCCCAGTGTCCGCTCTGACCCTTAGTTCGGAGCCGACTGCGCCAATCGAGGATGGGTGGCTGGACACCGCCTCGGGGGCTGCAATATCTACGGCGATCGAGCCGAACACCATCCCTGTCCTTTGCGAAGCTTGCGACTCCAAGGTGCTGGACTCCTATCCGGACTCCGAACCTCCTACGCCCCTGCCGATCGAACCCGATTGCACGCCGATCATGGAGTTCGCCGCCGTGGACATCTTTCAGCACTCGCCCTTCGGCGACATTGTGAATTCACTAAAGTCTCACTCTTTATCAGGAGAGCCCTGGCCGGACAATGGTCAGCAAGGTTGGGATGCGGACGACGAAGAAATTCAAAGCCCACCCACCACCCACTTCGTAGCCACTGTCGATGATTTAACCGACATGCTCGACTTCGACTCCGAAGACATCGACGGTATGGACGCCGATGAAGGAGACGATCAAGAACCAGCACCTATGGGGCACTAGAAGGCCACCTCTTCATACAACATATACATGGTGGACACCCCAAAAGAAGGGAATGGCGATGGAACAAAGGAGGATGACCCCTCCAAGAAGCAGCCTAAGCGCCGGCGTCAGCGGCGCTGCTCTAAATCCCGCCAAAGCAAAAACGGCGATTCCGGCATGGGAGATAATAACACCCCGGACAGTGCCGAAGACAACCCCCTCCAGCAGGATTCAGCATAGGAGGATGGAGAAACCAGCGCTCATGAGAGAGCGACATACAGAGAGGTAGAGGACGATAACTACATGCCTCCATCCGAAGACGAGGCAAGCCTCGACGACGATGAATTCGTCGTGCCTGAGGATCCCATCGAACAAGAGCATTTCAAACGCAGGCTTATGGCCACGGCGAGCAGCCTCAAGAAAAAACAGCAACAGCTCAGAGCTGAGCAAGACTTGCTAGCCGACAGATGGACTGAAGTCCTTGCGGCCGAGGAGTACGAACTCGAACGCCCCTCCAAGAGCTACCCAAAGCGCAGGCTGCTACCCCGATTAGAGGAGGAAGCACCTAAACCTACATCACCAGCGCACAATGCGGCCGACCAGCCACCTCGTGGCCAAGACAGAGAGGCCTCTTGGCCATCCACTCAAGCCGCACCCCGGCGTCGCTCAAAAAATACCAAGGCACGGGGAAATGCGCCAGACCTGCGAGACATATTGGAGGACAAGGCAAGGCAAACAAGATCGATCTACGGATCGCGTGGGCGCCCCACGACATGTGATGATAACCGTCATGCCGGATATGGCAAATACGGCCAGGCCGAACACAGCAGACAAAGCTCATTTGAGTTACGTCGTGATATAGCCCAGTGCAGAGGCGCCGCACACCCACTATACTTCACAGATGAAGTAATGGATCATCAAATCCCCGAGGGTTTTAAACCCATAAACATCGAATCATACGATGGCACAACAGATCCTGCGCTATGGATCAAGGACTAACTCCTTCATATCCACATGGCCCACGGTGATGATCTACACGCTATCAAATACCTCCCACTCAAGCTTAAAGGACGAGCTCGGCATTGGCTTGACAGGTTGCCAGCAGAGTCAATTGGTTGCTGGGAGGACCTGGAAGCCGCATTCCTCGACAATTTCCAGGGCACCTATGTGCGACCACCAGACGCCGATGACCTAAGCCACATCATTCAGCAGCCAGATGAATCAGCTAGACAATTCTAGACACGGTTCCTAACCAGGACAAATCAAATAGTCGTCTGTCCCGACGCAGAGGCCCTCGCAGCCTTCAAACATAACATCCGTGACGAATGGCTTGCCCGACACCTAGGACAGGAAAAACCGAAATCCATGGCAGCCCTCACAACACTCATGACCCGCTTTTGCGCGGGAGAAGACAGCTGGCTAGCTCGTAGTAATAACATGACCAAGAGCCCTGTTAATTTGGATAGCAAGGACAACAATGGCAGGTGACGTCACAACAAACACAAGTGCCGCATTAACGGCGACAATGCGGAGGATACGACAGTTAATGCCGGATTCCAAGGCTCTAAACCCAGTCAGCGGAAAAAGCCATTCAAGAGTAGTACTCTGGGCACGTCCAATTTGGACAGATACATGGCACCCCCGAAAAACCAGCCAACCACACCAACAGGGATTGTTGGTTGTTCAAGCAGGCAGGCAAGTCAAGCGCCGAAAATAGAGACAAGGGGCTGCATAGCGATGACGAGGAGGAGCCCCGACCGCCGAATAATAGGGGACAGAAGGGCTTTCCCCCACAAGTGCGGACGGTGAACATGATATACGCAACCCACATCCCCAAAAGGGAACGGAAGGGTGCACTCAGGGACGTATATGCTTTGGAGCTAGTCGCCCCAAAGTTCAACCCATGGTCCTCCTGCCCGATCACTTTTGATCAAAGGGACCACCCCACTAGCATCCGCCACGGTGGATTCGCCGCATTGGTTCTAGACCCAATCATTGACGGATTTCACCTCACTAGAGTCCTTATGGATGGTAGCAGCAGCCTGAACCTGCTTTATCAGGATACAATGCAAAAAATGGGCATAGATCCCTCAAGGATTAAACCCACAAGTATGACCTTTAAAGGCGTCATACCAGGTGTAGAGGCCAACTGTACAGGCTCAGTTACACTCGAAATGGTCTTCGGATCCCCGGATAATTCCTGAAGCGAGGAGTTAATCTTCGACATAGTCCTGTTCCGCAGCGGCTATCACGTGCTGGTCGGACGAACCGCATTTGCAAAGTTCAATGCGGTGCCGCACTACGCATACCTCAAGCTCAAGATGCCAGGCCCTCGAGGAGTCATTACGGTCAATGGAAACACCGAACGCTCTCTCCGAACGGAGGAGCATACGGCGGCCCTCGCGGCGGAAGTACAAAGTAGCCTCTCAAGGCAATTCTCCAGTCCAGCTATTAAACGTTCGGACACCGTCAAGCGCGCCCGAAGTAACCTACAACAAGATCGCCTGGCACGTTTCGAGCAAGTGTAGCAGTGCGGCCCCAACCCCATCCCTCACGAAATTGTGAAACCAGTACTACGCATACATAATTACGCTCTGGAAATACCATGGGCATAATGGGAGGGGCACAACCACGGCACGCCCAAAATGCGGCTCAACCGCACTAGGGGCTCCTGATTTTGTCATTCTTTTTTTACTTTCAGGACTCCACTATCCGGAAGGCCTGTCTGGGAGTACAATCTCCGAACTCATGATACAACAGCCAGGGAAGCAACAAGCTACATCGAACGTCCAGGTGGTCTCTGTAATGAGCTAAATTCCTGTCTTACATAAAGTCTCGCAGCTTGCCCCTGAGGGGGACATATCAAATAATCCCATCTCTTGCTTATCGCACTATTTGTATCATTCTGCTCTCACCGCAGCCTTTTAATAAACAATACATAGCTCTTGTCTGTTATTGCATTCACTTTTTATGTAAATATGTTCATTTATGACATTATGCAACCGTGCACTTTGGTACGGCCAATACACCAGGGGCTTAAGTACCCCAGAATATGGTGTGAGAAGTCCGAACACTCTCACGAGTGCGGCACCCCAAACTTATAGCATTATATGCATCGGCTCCGAATCATGTCTTGGGTCAATAGTTGGGTTTGCCCGGCTCCCATGTTTTGGTACCTTACATTCTGTTATATCGGCTAAGGTAGCGCTAGGAGAACTACTGCGATTGTGCCCCAGTTGAGCTGGGTTAAGCACCTCAGTAGAGAAAGCTAAAACTGACCGTCATGATAGGGCAAGAGCCGGTCGCTGTTCGAGAGGTTTTCGAGTCCCTAAAGACTTATGCCGCTTAGAGAGAGGAGCTGGCTTTGTCCGACCTAGGCGTGGATAGCGCCCCGAACTCGGTCTTCTGAATACTAGGGGCTTCGCCGAAATTTAAAATTATAGAATTCTATGGATAAGTGAGAGTGATAAAGCATTATCATCGTGCATTATAGAATTCTAGGGGCTCCGGACTTGAGTGAGAGTGATAAAGCATTATAGAATTCTAGGGGCTTCGGACTTGAGTAAGTAACAAGTAATTCACTTTCACGTGCTTGCTTTGCATAAAGAATGCCTTACCCGCCGCTATCTTCTTCATCGCCTCAATTTCCTAGAGGGCTTTTTGGGCTTCGGCCTTGGCAGATTTGGCGCTCTCAAGGGCCGCGGCAAGCTTGGACTCTCGAGTCTTTGAGTCAAGCTCCAAACTCTCGTGTTTTTTCACAAGAGCATGGAGCTCTTGCTGCACCTCCGCCACCCGCGCGTCCTGCTTTTCTCGCTTGGTGCGCTCCACGGCCGCATTGTCTTCGACCTTGGACAATGCTTCCTTCAGGGTTGCCACCTCGGTTGTGGCCCCTGTAAGAACCACGTTGGTCCTGTCATTATTTGCAACAAGATCTTTTTATATACTTATATAAGGTATTACTTACCTTCCTTGTCCTCAAGCTTCTTCTTGGCAAGGTCGAGCTTGTTCTCGGACCGCTCGAGGCTCTGCTTTAATGCATCGACCTCCCAGTCAGTGCGGCAGAGGTCAGCAGCGCAACTTGCATTCCCATATTGACATACTTATGTTAGAATCCTGCGTATATCTTTTCAAATCCTCATTTCGGCTTTTCTTTCTTAACACCAAACTGAGCATCAGGGGCTACTGTCTATGCGGTAATATTTTTACATATCTTAAATACATACCTCAAAGCCTGTTAGAAGGCTGGCATAGGCTTCCGTCAGTCCACTCTTGGTGGATTGAACCTTCTGGATCACCGCACTCATAATAGTGCGGTGCTCCTCGTTGATGGATGCGCCGTTAAGCACATCCAGCAAATTATCCGGTGCCTCCGGTTGGACGGAGGTCACCGGCATCGTAGGCTTGCCCTTTTTACGAGGGGGCCGCCTGTCGGACTCCGGAACCACTAAAGGTTCTGGTGCGGTGTCCGGCCCAGGGCCGGACTTAGAGCCCTTTGGGGTTTTATCCCCTTTGCGCCTGGAGTCAGGAAGGTCGCCTTGCGGCCCCTCCGGGGCTACCTCCTCCTGGCTCGGCCCCTTTTGGGACTCCACCTCGGCATCGTCCGTGGGGCGAGGGGAGGTAGCAGTCGGGAGTGAAAGACTATTCACATCCGACGAATCTAGGGATCCGCTCGACGAAGCGTCGAGCCGGGCCTTGGGCGGACTGCATGATTATGTTCGGCGTTAGAAGATACTGTGCACTAAAGGAACACCATGAGTTATTCTGGTATCCAGATACTTACGATTTTGCCAGGGGCTTGGCCCTGGATGGCCACTCTTCTTCGTTGTTGTCGGTGTTGGTGGAGTAGTCCGGGAGAAGGGTCTTTCCCATCTTGGACCCTCCGCCCCCCCTAGTTGGGATGGCCTTCCTTTTCTTTCCTCCCACTGTTGGAGGGGGAGAGGCCTCTTCTTCCTCCTCCTTGTCTTCGTGGGAGGAGTGCGCTTCGGAGTCGTCGGGCGATGAATCCGACACCACCAGGCGCCGGGAGTTCTTTCGAGGTCCCGTGGCCTTCTTCTTGGCCTTCTTCTCTGGCACCACGTGAGGTGCCTCGACCAGCAGCTTCGCCAAGCGGGCATCTGCTGGGCCTTCGGGAAAAGGAGCCGGACAGTCGATCTATCCGGACTTCTTCTGCCAGTCCTGTTAAAGGAATGGGAGCTTAGATCCCGCATAGAGTCAAACTATGAAAAACAAGTATCCTGTAATGGGTAAAACAAGCTTACTGCGCTGGCTTGGCGCTTCGTGCAGAATCCGCGATCCTCGGTAATGGGAGGGGGAACCTCGGTGCCCTTGAATAGCACCTTCCAGGCATCTTCGTGCATTGTGTCAAAGAGCCTGGACAAAGTTTGGTGCTGGGCTGGGTCAAACTCCCACAAGTTAAAAGTCCGTCGTTGACACGGGAGGATCCGGCAGAAGAGCATGACCTGGACTATGGTGACAAGTTTAACCTTCTTGTCAATCAGGTCTTTGACGCAGGTTTGGAGTCCGGTCAGCTCTCCCGAATTATCCCACGACAGGCCCGTCTCTTTCCAGGAGGTGAGCCATGTGGGGATGCCAGATCGGAATTCAGGGGCCGCTGCCCATTCAGGGTCACGCGGCTCGGTGATGTAGAACCACCCTGATTGCCACCCTTTGATGGTTTCCACAAAGGAGACCTCGAGCCATGTGACGTTGGGCATCTTGCCCATGATGGCGCCTCCGCACTCTGCCTGCTGGCAGCCCACTACCTTCGGCTTGACATTGAAGATCTTCAGCCATAAGCCAAAGTGGGGCTTGATGCGGAGGAAGACCTCGCACACGACGATAAATGCCGAGATGTTGAGGATGAAGTTTGGGGCCAGATCGTGGTAATCCAGGCCGTAGTAGAACATGAGCACCCGGACAAATGGGTGGAGTGGGAAGCCTAGTCCGTGGAGGAAATGGGGGAGGAACACCACTCTCTCATGGGGCCTGGGGGTGGGAATGAGCTGCCCCTCGTCTGGGAGCCGGTGCGCAATGTCGTTGGACAAGTATCCAGCTTTCCTCAACTTTTCGATGTGCCCCTCCATGACGGAGGAGGCCATCCATCTGCCTCCCGCTCCGGATATGGCTGGAGAAGGTTGAGGTGGGAAGTGCGGACTTGGGCGCTGGAGATCGAGTGCGCGGAAATGGATAAGCGAAGGAGGAAGAAGGCGTAGATGAAAAAGGTGGATCCTTATCCCCTTATATGGGCGGACGAAACTATGTGCCCCCACCAGCCTGGTAAAACTCGCTTATCTCCCAAGCGCCGTGATTAATGTCACTGTTGGGTTACCCACGCTCGTATTGATGAGAATCCCGGAATAAGGGGACACGATCTCTGCTTCGACAAGATGTGCCAAGGAAACGACCTCGCTAAACGCGCTGAGGTGGGACAGTAAAACGATTTGAATAAAGGCTTGGCCGTGGCGTGATGTCACGCAGCGGAATATGTCAGCAGATTAGATTTGTGCAAATATTATTCTCTCTACGGTAGTATGTTGAACTTGTTTTGCAGAGCCAGACACTATCCTTGTGTTCAAATCTTCTATGAAGTATTCGGAGGAGGAACCTGCCTTGCAATGCCGAAGACAATCATCGCGCCAGACTCGTTGTCATTGAAGCCTGGTTCAGGGGCTACTGAGGGAATCCTGGATTAGGGGGTGTCCGGATAACTGGACTATATACTTTGGCCGGACTCCTGGACTATGAAGATACAAGATTGAAGACTTCGTCCCGTGTCCGGATGGGACTTTCCTTGGCGTGGAAGGCAAGCTTGGCGATACGGATATGTAGATCTCCGCCCATTGTAACCGACTCTGTGTAACCCTAGCCCTCTCCGGTGTCTATATAAACCGGAGGGTTTTAGTCCGTAGGACGAACAACAATCATACCATAGGCTAGCTTCTAGGGTTTAGCCTCTCTGATCTCGTGGTAGATCCATATCATCAATATTAATCAATCAGGAGTAGGGTTTTACCTCCATCGAGAGGGCCCGAACCTGGGTAAAAACATCGTGTCCCTTGTCTCCTGTTACCATCCGCCTAGACGCACAGTTCGGGACCCCCTACCCGAGATCCGCCGGTTTTGACACTGACACTCCCCCTCCTCGGTCCGGTAAAATTGGGCAGCATCTGATATGCTGCGAGGCAGATCCGCAAACGCCCCTGTAAAATCAAGAATTCAGCTTGCCGCTTGGAGTTCTCCATACTATAACGTAATAATGGCCATAGATACAATAGGCCTTACCAGCCGCAACTTTTCGGGCCTCCTGAATGTCCCGTACAGCACCTCGGGCTTCTTCCCGAGCATCTTCCGTGGCTTGGAGAGCTTGGGAGAGTTCGGATTCTTTCCCTACTAGACTCTGCTCCAAGCTCTCGCTTCTCGTCACAGCATCCTGGAGCTCCCGCTCAGCTGTGACGACCCTGGCCTCGTGTTTTTCACGTAGCGCCTATTCGGCGGCAGCCTTCTCTTGGGCATCAGCCGCTGCCTTCTTCGGCGCCTCATATTCGGCATTCGCTCCTAGGGCGTATAACATAAATGCTTTTCAATAGGCACACTTATTCATTCGTACTTAATGCAAGACAATGTTCAAACATACGTTGCTTCTCCTCCAATTGCTTCTTCACATGGCCAAGTTCTTCTTCGGCCCGTTCCAGGCTCTGCTTCAGTTCGGACACTTCCACACCATGAGCGGCCGTCCTCTCCACAGAAGCCTGTTTTCAAACAAATGGGTATACATCATTAAATAAAGGTTCCCATTACAATAGAGGGTTTGATCCCCTGATCGGCTTACTTTCGTCGGACAGTGTATCAGGGGCTACTCCTCATATCGTGATAATTCTTCAAAGGTTCCTTAGAAACCATACCTCAAAAGCCTTTATAAGGCCAAGAAAGGACTCATTCAGCCCACTTTCGGCGGCCTGAATCTTTCCAACCACAGTACCCACAAGGGTCCGATGTTCATCGATGACGGACACGTTCTTTAACGCTGTCAACAGACCGCCTGGCAGCTCGGCATAGACCGAGGTTGCCGGCGGAGTAGGCAAACCTCCCTCCATGGAGGATGGCCGCTCGCCCGATCCTGGAGCCTTAGAAGCCTCCAGGACCTTATCCGGCTCTATGTCTCTCTAAGACGACACCTCGGTGTCGCGCCTGGACTGCGGAAAAGGAGCCTTCGGAGGCGTCTCGCTCGCCATGGCATCCGAGCTCAATGAATCCTCCGATGAGGACTGTCCGACAGGAGACCTCGCTGGGCTACATGAAATGTGGTGATAGTTAAAATTACTATGCCTAGACGGCCCTAGATACATAGGTGTATTCGGATGTTGGTCACTTATGATTTTCCCAGGGGCTGAGCCTTGGGATCCCACTCCGGGCTGTTATCGGCAGCCGGGATGGATGCCTCTGGAGGGGAACCTCGCCCCCTCTCGGGTGATTCGGCCCCCAGGGACGGGGAAGCTGCACGCTTCTTCCCGCCTACAGAGCAAGGCTCGTCCTCCTGTGCTTCCTCCTCTTCTTCTTGGGAAGAAGGAGCATCGCTGGAGCCTTCAGATTTGGCATCCGAAGCCCCGCGGCAATGGAGGCCACTCCGGGTCTTCTTGACCTTCTTGGAGGCCTCCTTCTTTGGCGCCTTGTAAGGCGCAGGGACCAGCATCTTCGTTAGAAGAGGTCCGGCCGGTTCCTCCGGCAGCGGGGCCGGACATTGTATCCGCTCCACCTTCTTTATCCATCCCTAAAGCCACAATGAAGCACGATTAAAACGTCCCCCTCATGATATGCCAGCTGAAGCCTGGAGGGACAGGGCGTGGCTATAACTTACCGGGCTTGCAGAATGGGATAATTGATACCCCCGGTCCTCGGAAGAGTCCGGCCATGATTTGCTGGACCTAAAGAGCACATTCCAGATATCCTCGTGGGAGGAATTATAGAGCTCCCGGAGGGTCTGGTGCTCGGTTGGGTCAAATTCCCATAAAGTACAGGCTCGACGCTGGCAAGGGAGAACCAGGCGAACTAGCATCACCTGGATCACGTCAACAAGCTTGACGTCCTTGTCGACCATACTCTGAATGTTGGGGAACGTAGCAGAAATTCAAAATTTTCCTACGTGTCACCAAGATCTATCTATGGAGAAACCAGCAACGAGGGGAAGGAGAGTGCATCTACATACCCTTGTAGATCGCTAAGCGGAAGCATTCAAGAGAACGAGGTTGAAGGAGTCGTACTCGTCGTGATCCAAATCACCGGAGATCCTAGTGCCGAACGGACGGCACCTCCGCGTTCAACACACGTACAGCCCAGTGACGTCTCCCACGCCTTGATCGAGCAAGGAAAGAGGGAAAGGTTGTGGAAGACTCCATCCAGCAGCAGCACAACGGCGTGGTGGTGGTGGAGGAGCGTGGCAATCCTGCAGGGCTTCACCAAGCACCGCGGGAGACGAGGAGGGAGAGAGGTAGGGCTGCGCCTTGAGGGAGAAAACTCATGTCTCTGGCAGCCCCAAAACCCCCACTATTTATAGGAGGAAGGGAGGTGGCTGCGCCCCCATCTAGGGTTCCCATCCTAGGGGTGTGGCAGCCCTAGATGGGACTTGGAGGGGGCGGCCAAGAGGGGGAGAGAGGGCGCGCGCCCTAGGGTGGGCCTTTAGGCCCATCTGTGCCTAGGGTTTCCCCTCTCCCCTCCTAGCTGCGCCTTGGGCCTTGTGGGGGGGGGGGGCGCACCAGCCCACCTGGGGCTGGTCTCCTCCCACACTTGGCCCATGAAGCCCTACGGGGATGGTGGCCCCACTTGGTGGACCCCCGGGACCCTCCCGGTGGTCCCGGTACGTTATCGATAAAACCCGAAACTTTTCCGTGACCAAAACAAGACTTCCCATATATAAATCTTTACCTCTGGACCATTCCGGAACTCCTCGTGACGTCTGGGATCTCATCAGGGACTCCGAACAACATTCGGTAACCACATACAAACTTCCTTTATAACCGTAGCGTCATCGAACCTTAAGTGTGTAGACCCTACGGGTTCGGGAACCATGCAGACATGACCGAGACGTTCTCCGATCAATAACCAACAGCGGGATCTGGATACCCATGTTGGCTCCCACATGTTCCACGATGATCTCATCGGATGAACCACGATTTCAAGGACTCAATCGATCCCGTATACAATTCCCTTTGTCTAGCGGTATTGTACTTGCCCGAGATTTGATCATCGGTATGCCGATACCTTGTTCAATCTCGTTACCGGCAAGTCTCTTTACTCATTCCGTAACACATCATCCCGTGATCAACCCCTTGGTCACATTGTGCACATTATGATGATGTCCTACCGAGTGGGCCCAGAGATACCTCTCCGTTAATCGGAGTGACAAATCCCAGTCTCGATTCGTGCCAACCCAACAGACACTTTCGGAGATACCTGTAGTGCACCTTTATAGCCACCCAGTTACGTTGTGACGTTTGGTACACCCAAAGCATTCTTACGGTATCCGGGAGTTGCACAATCTCATGGTCCAAGGAAATGATACTTGACATTAGAAAAGCTTTAGCATACGAACTATGATCTTTGTGCTAGGCTTAGGATTGGGTCTTGTCCATCACATCATTCTTCTAATGATGTGATCCCGTTATCAACGACATCAAATGTCCATGGTCAGGAAACTGCAACCATCTATTGATCAATGAGCTAGTCAACTAGAGTCTTACTAGGGACATGGTGTTGTCTATGTACCCACACATGTATCTGAGTTTCCTATCAATACAATTATAGCATGGATAATAAATGATTATCATGAAAAAAGAAATATAATAATAACTAATTTATTATTGCCTCTAGGGCATATTTCCAACAGTCTCCCACTTGCACTAGAGTCAATAATCTAGTTCACATCGCCATGTGATTAACACTGACAGGTCACATCGTCATGTGACCAACATCCAAAGAGTTTACTAGTGTCACTAAACTAGTTCATATCACCATGTGATTAAGACTCAATGTGTTCTGGGTTTTGATCATGTTTTGCTTGTGAGAGAGGTTTTAGTCAACAGGTCTGAACCTTTTAGATTCGTGTGTGCTTTACAAATATCTATGTCATCTCCTAGATTCAGCTACCATGCTCTACTTGGAGCTATTCCAAATGGTTGCTCCACTATACGTATCCGGTTTGCTACCCAGAGTCATTCGGATAGGTGTTAAAGCTTGCATCGACGTAACCCTTTACGCCAAACTCTTTATCACATCCATAATCGAGAAACATTTCCTTATCCTTGTAAGGATAATTTTGACCGCTGTCCAATGATCCGTTCCTGGATCATTCTTGTACCCCTTGACTGACTCATGGCGAGGCACACTTCCGGTGCGGTACACAGCATAGCATACTACAGAGCCTACATCTGAAGCATAGGGGACGACCTTCGTCCTTTCTGTTTCTTCTGCCGTGGTTGAGCTTTAAGTCTTAACTTCATACCTTACATCTCAGGCAAGAACTCCTTCTTTGACTGATCCATCTTGAACACCTTCAAGATCATGTCAAGGTATGTGCTCATTTGAAAGTATTATTAAGCATTTTGATCTATCTTATAGATCTTGATGCTTATTGTTCAAGTAGCCTAATCCAGGTTTTCCATTGAAAAACACTTTTCAAATAACCCTATATGCTTTACAGAAAATTCTACATCATTTCTGATCATAAATATGTCAACAACATATACTCATCAGAAATTCTATAGTGCTCCCACTCATTTCTTTGGAAATACAAGTTTCTCACAAACTTTGTATAAACCCAAAATCTCATCAAAGCGTACATTCCAACTCCCAGATGCTTACTCCAGTGCTAAGAAGGATTGCTGGAGATTTGCATACTTATTAGCGTCTTTCAGGATTGACAAAACCTTCTGATTGTATCGCATACAACCTTTCCTTACGAAAACTGGTAAGGAAACTCGTTTTGACATCCATCTTCCAGATTTCATAAATGCAGCTAATGCTAACATGATTCCGACGGACTTAAGCATCGCTACGGATGAGAAAATCTCATCGTAGTCAACTCCTTGAACTTGTGAAAAACTCTTTGCCACAAGTCGAGCTTCATAGACGGTGACATTACCATCCACGTCCGTCTTCTTCTTATAGATCCATTTATCCCAATGGCTTGCCGATCATCGGGCAAGTCCACCAAAGTCCATGCTTTGTTCTGATACATGGATCCTATCTTGGATTTCATGGCTTCTAACCATTTGTTGGAATTTGGGCCCACCATCGCTTCTCCATAGCTCATAGGTTCATTTTTGTTTAGCAACATGACCTTCAAGACAGGATTACTGTACCACTCTGAAGTAGTACGCATCCTTGTCACCCTACAAGGTACGGTTGTGACTTGATCCAAAAACTTCATGATCACTATCATAAGCTTCTACTTCAATTGGTGTAGGCGCCACAGGAACAACTTCCTGTGCCCTGCTACACATTTGTTGAAGTGACGGTTCAATAACCTCATCAAGTCTCCACCATCCTCCCACTCAATTTTCGAGACAAACCTTTCCTCGAGAAAGGACCCAATTCAAGAAACAATCCATATTGCTTTCGGATCTGAATTAGGAGGTATACCCAACTGTTTTGGGTGTCCTATGAAGATGCATTTTATCCGCTTTGGGTTCGAGCTTATCAACCTGAAACTTTTTCACATAAGCGTCGCAGCCCCAAACTTTTAAGAAACGACAACTTAGGTTTCTCCAAACCATAGTTCAAACGGTGTCGTTTCAAAGGAATTATGTGGTGCCCTATTTTAGTGAGTGCGGTTGTCTCTAATGCCTAACCCATGAACGATAGTGGTAATTCGATAAGAGACATCATGGTACGCACCATATCCAATAGGGTGCAACAATGATGTTCGGACACACCATCACACCATGGTGTTCCAGGCGGTATTAATTGTGAAACAATTTCCACAATGTCTTAATTGCGTGCCAAAGCTCGTAACTCAGATACTCATCTCTATGATCATATCATAGACATTTTATCCTCTTGTCATGAAGATCTTCAACTTCACTCTTTGAAATTACTTGAACCATTCAATAATTCAGACTTGTGTTTCATCAAGCAAATATACTCAGTATCTACTCAAATCATTCGTGAAGTAAGAACATAATGATATCCACTGCGTGCCTTAGCACTTATTAGACTGCACACATCAAAATGTATTACTTCCAACAAGTTGCTATCTTGTTCCATTTTACTGAAAACGAGGCTTTTCAGTCATCTTGCCTATGTGGTGTGATTTGCATATCTCAAGTGATTCAAAATCAAGTGAGTCCAAACGATCCATCTGCATGGAGTTTCTTCATGCGTATACACCAATAGACATGGTTTGCATGTCTCAAACTTTTCAAAAACGAGTGAGTCCAAAGATCCATCAACATGGAGCTTCATCATGCGTTTTACACCAATTTGACTTACATGGAAGTGCCACAAGTACGTGGTACTATCATTACTATCTTATATCTTTTGGCATGAAAATGTGTATCACTACGATTGAGATTCAATAAACCGTTCCTTTTAGGTGCTAGACCATTGAAGGTGTTATTCAAATAAATAGAGTAACCATTATTCTCCTTAAATGAATAACCGTATTGCGACAGACATAATCCAATCATGTCTATGCTCAACGCAAACACCAAATAACAATTATTTAGGTTTAACACCAATCTCGATGGTAGAGGGAGCGTGCGATGCTTGATCACATCAACCTTGGAAACACTTCCAACACGTATCGTCAGCTCACCTTTAGCTAGTCTCCATTTATTCTGTAGCTTTTATTTCGAGTTACTAACACTTAGCAACCAAACCGGTATCTAATACCCTGGTGCTACTAGGAGTACTAGTAAAGTACACATTAACATAATGTATATCCAATATACTTTTATCGACCTTGCCAGCCTTCTCATCTACCAAGTATCTAGGGTAATCCTGCGCCAGTGGCTGTTCCCCTTATTACAGAAGCACTTAGTCTTGGGTTTGGGTTCAACCTTGGGTTTCTTCACTGGAGCAGCAGCTGATTTGCCGTTTCATGAAGTATCCCTTCTTGCCCTTGCCCTTTTTGAAACTAGTGGTTTTACTAACCATCAACAATTGATGCTCCTACTTGACTTCTACTTTCGCGGTGTCAAACATCGCGAATACTTCAAGGATCATCATATCTATCCCTGATATGTTATAGTTCATCATGAAGCTCTAGCAGCTTGGTGGCAATGACTTTGGAGAAACATCACTATCTCGTCTGGAAGATCAACTCCCACTCGATTCAAGTGATTGTTGCACTCAGACAATCTGAGCACAAGCTCATCGATTGAGCTTTTCTCCCTTAGTTTGCAGGCTAAGAAAATCGTCGGAGGTCTTATACCTCTTGACGTGGGCACGAGCCTGAAATCCCAATTTTAGCCCTCGAAACATCTCATATGTTCCGGCGATGTTTCGAAAACGTCTTTGGTGCTTCAACTCTAAACCGTTTAACTAAACTATCACGTAGTTATCAAAACATGTATGTCCGATGTTCACAACATCCACAGACGATGTTTGGGGTTCTGCACACTGGGCGGTGCATTAAGGACATAAGCTTTCTACTGTCCGCATAATCGCTACTGTCAACTTTCAACTATATTTTCTCTAGGAACATATCTAAACAATGGAACTAAAGCGCGAGCTATGACATAATTTGCAAAGGGTTTTTGACTATGTTCAGGATAATTAAGTTCATCTAATGAACTCCCACTCAGATAGACATCCCTCTAGTCATCTAAGTGATTACATGATCCGAGTCAACTAGGCCGTGTCCGATCATCACGTGAGACGGACTAGTCATCATCGGTGAACATCTTCATGTTGATCGTATCTACTATACGACTCATGCTCGACCTTTCGATCTCTTGTGTTCCGAGGCCATGTCTGTACATGCTAGGCTCGTCAAGTCAACCTAAGTGTTTCGCGTGTGTAAATCTTTCTTACACCCGTTGTATGTGAACGTAAGAATCTATCACACCCGATCATCACGTGGTGCTTCAAAACGACGAACTTTCGCAATGGTGCACAGTTAGGGGGAACACTTTCTTGAAATTTTAATGAGGGATCATCTTATTTACTACCGTCATTCTAAGCAAATAAGATGCATAAACATGATAAACATCACATGCAATCAAAAAGTGACATGATATGGCCAATATCATTTTGCTCCTTTTGATCTCCATCTTCGGGGCTCCATGATCATCATCGTCACCGGCATGACACCATGACCTCCATCATCATGATCTCCATCATCGTGTCTCCATGAAGTTGTCTCGCAACTTATTACTTCTACTACTATGGCTACCGGTTAGCAATAAAGTAAAGTAATTACATGGCGTTGTTCTATGACACACATGTCATACAATAAATAAAGACAACTCCTATGGCTCCTGCCGGTTTTTCATACTCATCGACATGCAAGTCGTGATTCCTATTACAAGAACATGATCAATCTAATACATCACATATCATTCATCACATTCTTTATGGCCATATCACATCACATAGCATACCCTGCAAAAACAAGTTAGACGTCCTCTAATTGTTGTTTGCATGTTTTACGTGGCTGCTATGGGTTTCTAGCAAGAACGTTTCTTACCTACGCAAAAACCACAACGTGATATGCCAATTGCTATTTACCCTTCATAAGGACCCTTTTCATCGAATCCGATCCGACTAAAGTGGGAGAGACTGGCACCCGCTAGCCACCTTATGCAACAAGTGCATGTCAGTCGGTGGAACCTGTCTCACGTAAGTGTACGTGTAAGGTCGGTCCGGGCCGCTTCATCCCACAATGCCACCGAATCAAGATTGGACTAGTAACGGTAAGCATATTGAACAAAATCAACGCCCACAACTACTTTGTGTTCTACTCGTGCAAATAATCTATGCAATAGACCTAGCTCATGATGCCACTGTTGGGGAACGTAGCAGAAATTCAAAATTTTCCTACGTGTCACCAAGATCTATCTATGGAGAAACCATCAACGAGGGGAAGGAGAGTTCATCTACATACCCTTGTAGATCACTAAGCGGAAGCGTTCAAGAGAACAAGGTTGAAGGAGTCGTACTCATCGTGATCCAAATCACCGGAGATCCTAGTGCTGAACGGACGACACCTCCGCATTCAACACACGTACAGCCCGGTGACGTCTCCCACGCCTTGATCCAGCAAGGAGAGAGGGAGAGGTTTGAGGAAGACTCCGTCCAGCAGCATCACAACGGCGTGGTGGTGGTGGAGGAGCATGGCAATACTGCAGGGCTTCGCCAAGAACCGCGGGAGACGAGGAGGGAGAGAGGTAGGGCTGCGCCTTGAGGGAGAAAACTCATGTCTCTGGCAGCCCCAAAACCCCCACTATTTATAGGAGGAAGGGAGGTGGCTGCGCCCCCATCTAGGGTTCCCATCCTAGGGGTGTGGCAGCCCTAGATGGGATTTGGAGGGGGCGGCCAAGAGGGGGAGAGAGGGCGCGCGCCCTAGGGTGGGCCTTTAGGCCCATCTGTGCCTAGGGTTTCACCTCTCCCCTCCTAGCTGCGCCTTGGGCCTTGTGGGGGGGGGCGCACCAGCCCACCTGGGGCTGGTCCCCTCCCACACTTGGCCCATGAAGCCCTACGGGGATGGTGGCCCCACTTGGTGGACCCCCGGGACCCTCCCGGTGGTCCCGGTACGTTACCGATAAAACCCGAAACTTTTCCGGTGACCAAAACAAGACTTCCCATATATAAATCTTTACCTCCGGACCATTCCAGAACTCCTCGTGACGTCTGGGATCTCATCAGGGACTCCGAACAACATTCGGTAACCACATACAAACTTCCTTTATAACCATAGCGTCATCGAACCTTAAGTGTGTAGACCCTACGGGTTCGGGAACCATGCAGACATGACCGAGACGTTCTCCGATCAATAACCAACGGCGGGATCTGGATACCCATGTTGGCTCCCACATGTTTCACGATGATCTCATCGGATGAACCACGATGTCAAGGACTCAATCGACCCCGTATACAATTCCCTTTGTCTAGCGGTATTGTACTTGCCCGAGATTCGATCGTCGGTATGCCGATACCTTGTTCAATCTCGTTACCGGCAAGTCTCTTTACTCGTTCCGTAACACATCATCCCGTGATCAACCCCTTGGTCACATTGTGCACATTATGATGATGTCCTACCGAGTGGGCCCAGAGATACCTCTCCGTTAACCAAAGTGACAAATCCCAGTCTCGATTCGTGCCAACCCAACAGACACTTTCGGAGATACCTGTAGTGCACCTTTATAGCCACCCAGTTACGTTGTGATGTTTGGTACACCCAAAGCATTCTTACGGTATCCGGGAGTTGCACAATCTCATGGTCTAAGGAAATGATACTCGACATTAGAAAAGCTTTAGCATACGAACTACGATCTTTGTGCTAGGCTTAGGATTGGGTCTTGTCCATCACATCATTCTTCTAATGATGTGATCCCGTTATCAACGACATCAAATGTCCATGGTCAGGAAACTGTAACCATCTATTGTTCAACGAGCTAGTCAACTAGAGGCTTACTAGGGACATGGTGTTGTCTATGTACCCACACATGTATCTGAGTTTCCTATCAATACAATTATAGCATGGATAATAAACGATTATCATGAACAAAGAAATATAATAATAACTAATTTATTATTGCCTCTAGGGCATATTTCCAACACCGAACACGCGTCTGGAGCAGTGACAACTCATCAGACGAGCACGAGTTTGGGCCCTTCTTGGGCCAGGACGTAAGCCGCAGTGGAGCTCCGGATATGAAATCAGGAGCTGCTGCCCATTTTTCGCTACGCGGTTCGGTGATATAAAACCACTGCTGCTGCCACTCCTTGACGGAGTCGTTAAAGGTGCCCTTCGACCAAACAACCTTGGGCATCTTGCTCACCATTCTGCCGCCGCACTTGGCGTGTTCGCCACTCACCACCTTGGGCTTCACATTAAAAATCTTCAGCCACAGGCCGAAGTGAGGAGGAATCCGGAGGAAGGCCTCGCACACGACGATGAACGTCGAGATATTGAGAAAAGAGTTGGGGGAAAGATCATGAAAGTCAATCCCGTAGTAATACATGACTCCTCGAACAAATGGGTGGAGGGGAAACCCGAGCCCGCGGACAAAATGGGGAAGGAACACGACTCTCTCGTGGGGCTCCAGAGTAGGGACAACCTGTCCCGCCGTTGGGAGATGGTGGCCAATCTTCTTGGCCAGATACCCGGCTTCTCGGAGCCTCTTGATATCCTTCTCCTGGACGGTAGAGTCCATCCATTTGCCTACTGCTCCGGATCCGGACATCTTATAAAAACCTCTCTTCGATGGAGAAGAAGAGCGCTTGGGCGTTGGGGCTCGAGCAGAGGGGAATGAGTTAGCGGAAGGAGAAGGCGTGGGTAAAAGAGGAAGATGCCCTATCTCTTTATAAGAGAAGGTAAGAGCTTTTTTTTGGCGCCTCCCCACTTGCCTGGTGGAACTCGCTCGTCTCCCACTCGCCACGATTAGCGGTACGGTTGGATTACCCATACCCGTATTGATGAGAATCCCGTGATAAGGGGACACGACTTCGCTTCGACAAGACGTGCTAAGGAAACCGCCTCGCAGTATACGCTATGGCTGGTAGTGGAAAAACGGTTCGATCTGACCGAAAGGACATATCACGTCGTCTAAAAAATTGGCAGCTGAAGTATAATTCTCTCTACGGTGGTATATGAAGATCATTTTGCAGATCCGGACACGGCCTACGTGTTCGATAAGAACCTTGGAGTATTCGGAGGAGGAACCCGCCTTGCAATGCCGAAGACAAGACTGCGCGCCGGACTCATCGTCATTGAAGCCTGTTTCAGGGGCTACTGAGGGAGTCCTGGATAAGGGGGTATCCGGACAGCCGGACTATATACATCGTCCGGACTATAGAAGCGTCAAGATACAAGACTCAAGACTTCGGCTCGTGACCGGATGGGACTCTCCTTTGCGTGGAGGACAAGCTTGGTGATCTGGATATTATGTTTCCTTCCTTGTAACCGACTCCATGTAAACTCTAGCTCTCCGGTGTCTATATAAACCGGAGAGGATGGTCCTTAGAAGGCCTATCACAATTACAATCATACCATCATAGGCTAGCTCTTAGGATTTAGCCTCTACGAACTCATGGTAGATCTACTCTTGTACTACTCATATCTTCAATATTAATCAAGCAGGAAGTAGGGTTTTACCTCCATCGAGAGGGCCCGAACCTGGGTAAACATTGTGTTCCTTGCTTCCTGTTACCATCAGCCTAAGACGCACAGATCGGGACCCCCTACCCGAGATCCGTCGGTTTTGACACCGACAGCAGTCTCCATGGGCATCCAATGCCTCGAAGTGCGCGGGGACTCGAACCTCGCAATATCTCAGGTAAATGGAGACCTTGATGCCAAGGACCCGAAAATGGCGGCCTATCGCAATGCCGTCCTCAAGATGTCAGCACGGTTCGAGGGGCTCGAATTCCACTATGTGGTCAGAGGAAATAATCAAGCAACCAATATCCTCGCCCGCATCAACGCCAAATGCGATCCCGTCCCACCCAATATCTTCTTAGAAAGGCTGTTCAAGCCGTCCATGGCATGGGAGGGGGAGTCCGGTACTATTAGTCCGGCTCCGAATACAACCCCAGTTTCTGAACCATCTGACATAATCGGAGGCTCTGCCACCGAAATAACACCTTCAGCCCACGAAATAATGGCTGTCATCGCCCCATGGACCGAGCCCATTCTTGGCCTACCTAAATAGGCAAGAGCTCCCCGAGGACCAAAATGAGGCACGATGTATTGTGTGATGCTCTAAGGCCTACAAAGTCCATGAAGGAGAGCTCTACAAGAAGAGCACTATCGGAGTGCTCCAACAATGCATCTCCGAAGAGGATGGGCGGCAGCTCTTAGCCAAAATCCATTCCGGACTAGGCAGGCACCACGCGGCATCCCGAGCGCTCGTAAGAAAGGCCTTTCGGACAGGTTTTTACTGGCCGACAGCCCGGGCAGACGCACAGGACCTTGTCCAACATTGTGTTGGTTGTCAACTATTTGCCAATCAGAGCCATATGCCCCCTACCGCTCTCCAAACAATCCCCATAACTTGGCCTTTCGCGGTCTGGGGGCTGGATATGGTGGGACCCCTTAAAGGGGGAAGCCATAAGAAAAAAATACTTATTGGTCATGGTGGACAAGTTCAGCAAATGGATAGAAGCTAAACCAGTTAAAACGGCCGAATCCGGACCAGTGGTAGACTTCATATCAGGGGTTGTACACTGTTACGGTGTCCCCCACAGCATCATCACTGACAATGGCTCGAATTTTACAGTCGATGAGGTGAAAACCTGGTGCGGCAACATGGGCATTAACCTCGACTATGCCTCTGTCTATCACCCCCAAACAAACGGTCTAGTCGAATGTGCAAATGGTCTTATCATGAGCGGCATTAAACCCAGACTAGTGTGATCCTTGAAGGAATCGGACACACATTGGGTCAAGGAACTCGACTCCATACTCTGGGGGATGCGGACCACGCCGGATCGTACCACCGGATACACACCATTTTTTATGGTGTATGGTGCAGAAGCAGTGCTGCCCTGCGACATAATCCATGACTCACCTCACGTGCGCATGTATGAAGAGAAAGAAGCCAAGCTAGATCGGCAGGACAACTTAGATGCTTTGGAAGAGGAACGTGATGTCGCTAAAGCCCATTCCGCATTCTATCAGCAACAGGCTCGAAGGTATCAAAGCAGAGAAGTACGGACCAAAACTTATAACATTGGCGAACTCGTTCTACGCCTCCCTGAGAAGAAGAAGGACAAGCTAAAACCAAGTGGGAGGGTCCCTTCATCGTTTATAAAGTTCTCACCGGAGGAGCGTACCATCTACGCAGTGCACCTGATAACAGACTCGAGCCGAACCCATGGAACGCGGCCAGACTCCGGAGATTCTACGCCTAGTGCCGAACTCAGTGTTCGCCACCTTAACTCCGCCTCTTCAATTATGTTCTCTTTCTTCCTTTCTCGCCCTCCTTTTCCTTTTTAGCATACAGCCTTAAAACTGTACGGATGCCCTTATCACTCCGGCCGCACTATGCGTGCACACTATACCTGGGGGCTTCCTATTCGGAAGCTAAACATAACTACTTTAATGGCTCCTTGCCAGCCACATATGCATTTTTCTTTCCATATGTGCCTTTTCTTCACCATTATATGCATCAATATGACTTAAGTTTTGGCCATGCTGGGTTGCCTGGCTCTTGTGCTTATGCCCTACGTTCCCGTTAATTCGGCTAGGGCATAAGGGGAGCACCTCTGCGATTGTTACTGCTGGTTGAGCCGGATGTGTACCTCAGACTGGGTGAAGCCGAAAGCTATCATTCTTTAGGGAATATTCGGTCGGTGAACAAAAGATGTTCTCGTTCAATACAACATAGATACCCAGATGTTCTATTTCCTGCGCTTCTGTTCGCAGTTCGGACATGCACATCAATGCATGCGCACCCAGAGAAAGGAACCCCTAATGGAACTATTCTATCTGGAAGATGTTTCTTACTATTCATGTAATATAACATAACTAGTTGGGTACTTGTCTGTTCAAGCATTTATGACCCCTACGCCTGGTTTCCACGCATACCCTGGTTTTTCATAACTGTGCGGGTATCCGGATACACCCTGGACTGTCGGGTCCAGGGGCTGAAGCGAAAAGGTCCGCCAAGACAAATGATTTTCAATCCGGCTAGGGAGTACATAAGTCCATTCAAATTACATAGTCATTTAGACTAGCTGTACTCTTCCTCTATACCATCCAACAGGCTGTCTAGCTTACAATCCTATTGGGAATACTTTGCAGCTAATGCTACTTGGTCATACACCAGACTAACGGGTATCTCTTGCCCATCTGACCCCACCGGTCCAAGTTTGGCCTTATGGTTCGGGTCAGCCTTGGCGTATCGCGTCTTCACCATGGCCCAAGCTTCTCTTGCACCTTGCCGGCAAGCTGATATCTTCCATAACCGGAAGCGCCACCGTGCTCCTTTGAGCATCTCTACAAGTTCGCTCATGCCTCATGGCAGGGAAGTGGATGGCCACAAGGCCTGGGCAATACCCTGCATCACCTTCCGAGCTCGTTCGTGAAGTTGTGAAAGATCTTGCAGCATATCGCCTGCGGATCCGGGCATCTCCTCTCTGGGACGGCCCGTCAACATACCTGCAGACACAACTCTGTTAATTTGCTTCCTCACCGAACTGTTTTATAGCTTGTTTGAAGCGCGTACTACAAATGCCGCATCGAAGCCTCCTGTTCTCCTTCACGGAGTCTGCGATCTTTCAACTCGACGCTGAGCCGGATAATAGCATCTTGGAGCTTATTTTTCTCTTGGATAGATTGCGTCAGCATGCGTTCGCCCGCTTTCAGCTGACTTCGCAGGTGCGGCTCATTATCTCCCGCAGTCTTCGGATTTCCTCCGGGAGTATCTGCCGAATCTTTCGTCAGATTTATATAACATGCCGAATAAACAAACTGGTAGAGGGAAATTATTACCAGAAGAGGCCTTTTTGGATCCCTCTTGTTCGGCAAAATTGGCCTTCATTTGGGCCTTACATTCCTCCAGCTCTTGAGACAACTGGGCATTCTTCTCTCAAGAACCTATGCATTCAATGATCCTTGAATCAACTGTGCCAACTGTTTCAAGTCTCAAGGGCTACTACTACACATACTTATTAAATTTTCTTACCTGTATATCCTTCACATACTGGTTCGTTGCTCTGGCAAGTCCATCTTGAGCAGCGCGGATATATGCGTGTCCGGAATTGAAGGCATTAAACGCCTCTTCGGAAAAATACCACCGCGAAGTACGGCCCGTCGGCGCCGGTGATTCATGGCACTCTCCACTTCAGAATTTGTGGCGGAAAGCCTATCCGTATCCTCCGCAGGAGGGCAGTCCGACGCTATCCCCACATCAACCTCCGCCCGTGAATCCGGTTCAGGAATCCGACTGCTGGAGGCGTGGCCGGTAGGGTCCCCGGATATAGTCCGGTGTTTCCTGCCAGGACATAATTAAAGCCGTCATGTCTCACCGAAGGACCGAATAACCATGGGGCAAGTTCAGCGAATACCTCTGCGCCTGCGTCTCGCTCCTAACCACCTTCATTTTAAGCCTACCTTGTCTAGGCGCCTCTTGCTGAGAGGCCCCCGTGGGTTCTGCATGGTGTCCCGACTGTTGCTTCTATAAAAATACGACATGTGAGCATAAGGTGCGGCACAACAAAGGAATTCTTTCGGAATGTTGGAACCCCGACATCACTTACGTGCGACACAGGAAGCAGTCGAGGATAATTCGCAATGATGGCCACTAAAGAGCCACCACTGCTTGCCTGGTAGAAAGTCCTGTTGACGAATTCCACGGATATCTCCGGATCTTCTTCAAGTCCGGGGTCGAGAGCCTGGCCGGGATCCTCTAGCTGCAGAGAGGGGCTGTTGAACTCTTTCACGACCTTCCTTAGTTCCTGTTTTGAAATGGCAAGGTAAATATTTGTGACAAAGAAGGTAAGGATGGACAGAGTCGAGTAAAGGATGACAGCTTACCCAGCTTCGGGGGTTATACATGGAAAATCCATCCCGCAGTTTAATGCGGAGGAACTCCTCTTCTTCTCCTTTGTACAAATCGGACAATATCCTCGCCAAAGATGTGGCGGAGTCCGGACCTTTGTGACTGCAGCGGGAGGCATCGTCTTCTCCATTGAAGTGCCACATGGGTTTTCCCCTATATTGAAGTGGCTGCACTCCCCTTATTACGCATATTGACATAACTTCGGTTATTATCAATCATGATTTGGCCAGGGTTTTTATCCGGCTCATCAGATAGAGTACTTCTCTGTTATCTTCCCCCTGGGGGCTCCGAGGGCACCGGCTTTGGCGTTTCTTTAGCGGAGTATTGGTAAACTCAGGAAGGCCCGTCCGGACTGGGTCCAGAAGGGGAACATCATCGACATAAAACCACTCTGAGGGCCAGTCTTTGGACGCCTTCTTTGGAGTACCGAGCAGGTATCCGGTCTGGGCGATGCGCCATATTTCGGCTCCACCCACTTGATATATGGATCCCTCCTGGTTGCGGGGGACGAGGCAAAATAACCTCTTCCATAACTCGAAATGAGCTTCGTAGCCTGGGAACAGCTCGCAGAGCGCAACATAACCCGCGATGTGCAGTATGGAGGCGGGGGTAAGATTATGCAACTGGAGACCGTAGAACTCCAAGAGCCCGCGGAGGAATTGGTGGATTGGAAACCCGACGCCTCTTAGCAGATAGGGGACGAGGAATACCTGCTCCCCCCGAGATGGGTTAGGGAATCTCTCCGCTTGCTCCCCGCCATTATAGGTGGCTAGTCCGGATCGGAAGGGGACCATGTATGCGGGCGGAAGGAACCCTTTGGTCTGCAGCTCTATTAGGCGGCTGTGAGGGATGGGACACTTTTCCCAATCCCTTGGTTTCGAGCTAGGGGAGCGACGGGCAGGGCTGTGGCGACCAGTCATGATGGGATTGCCTCTTTTGGACGAGCTCTCCGGGATGCTTGTTTGGGAGAAGGTGGTGTGATTTGGATCTGAGGATCCGCGTCTCTTTAAATAGACAGCTTGCCTACAGGATTAGGGTGGCAAATGTAAAAATGCCCCGGCCCCTCGTCTCCGCTCGACACGTGGAGATGGCCATTATTGAAGCACAGAAGCCAAGGAGTAAAACCTTACTGGGAGGCCGGACACTATTCACTACGATGGGTGCGCCGGATTTGGAGAAGAACCCGCCTTGCAATGCCGAAGACAATCTGCGCACCGGACTCATCATCATTGAAGCCTAGTTTGGGGGCTACTGAGGGAGTCCTGGATAAGGGGGTATCCGGACAGCCGGACTATATACTTTGGCCGGACTGTTGGACTATGAAGATACATGATTGAAGACTTCGTCCCGTGTATGGATGGGACTCTCCTTGGCGTGGAAGACAAGCTTGGTGATTCGGATGTGGATCTCCCTCCCTGTAACCGACTCTGTGTAAACCCTAGCCCGCTCCTGTGTCTATATAAATCGGAGGGTTTAGTCCGTACAGGACAACAATCACCGCTGCAGACATATTTCACCACTCGCCCCTCGGTGACGTGCTGAATTCATTAAGGTCTCTCTCTTTGTCAGGAGACTCTTGGCCGAACCATGTCCGGTTCGAGTGGGAAGCAGATGACGAAGAAATTCGCTGCCACCCACCACCCACTTAATTGCCACCGTCGATGACTTAACCGACGTGCTTGACTTCGACTCTGAAGACATCGATGGTATGGACGAAGATGCAGGAGAAGAACAGGAACCACCGCCCACAGGGCGCTGGACAACCACCTCTTGATATGATATATATATGGTGGACACCCCCAAAGAAAACAATGACGATGAGGCAACGGAGGATAACCCCTTAGGGAAGCAATCAAAGCATGGGCGTCATCGGCGCCGCTCTAAGCCCTGCCACAGCAACACCGACACAGCTGGCGAAAACAATCCGGATGGTGCCGAAGACGAATACAATCCTGATCAGCCTACCTTCGAGCAGGCCGAACAGGAAGATGGGCAAGCTAGCCCAGATGAACTGGTGACAGACGGAGACTTGGAGGATGACAACTACATGCCTCTCTCCGACGACGAGGTAAGCCTCGGCGATGACGAATTTGTCGTGCCTGAGGATCCCATCGAGCAGGAGCGCTTCAAGCGCCGGCTTATAGCCACTACAAGAAGCCTGAAGAAGAAGCAGCAACAGCTCCAAGCTGATCAAGATCTGCTTATGGATAGATGGACTGAGGTCCTGACAGCCGAGGAATATAGACTCGAGCGCCCAACCAAGAGTTGCCCAAAGCACAAGTTGCTACCTCAACTCGAGAAGGAGGCCCTAGAGCCCACGCTACCAACACAGGACGAGGCTGACCGGCCACCTCGTGGCCGAGACAAAGCGGGGGCGCGCCACAATGCGTGACGATGACCGTCATGCCGAATATCCTAACAATAAGTCCGGCCAGGCCGAACATAGCAGACCAAAATTATTTGAACTGCGTCGTGACATAGCCCGGCATAGAGGCGTCACACACCCCCTCTGCTTCATTTGATGAAGTAATGGATCACGAATTCCCAGAAGGGTTCAAACCCGTAAACATTGAATCATACAATGGCACAATGGACCCCGTGGTATGGATTGAAGATTTCCTTCTCCACATTCACATGGCCCGCAACGATGATCTTCATGCCATCAAGTATCTTCCCCTTAAGCTTAGAGGACCGGCCCCACATTGGCTAAATAGCCTGTCAGCGAACTCCATTGGCAGTTGGCAAAACTTAGAGGACGCATTCCTCGACAACTTCCAGGGCACTTACGTGCGACCACCGGATGCTGATGACTTAAGTCACATAACCCAACAGCCCGGAGAATCAGCCAGGAAATTCTGGACTCGGTTCCTAAGTAAAAAGAACCAAATCGTCGACTGTCCTAATGACGAAGCCCTAGCGGCTTTTAAGCATAATATCTGCGACGAGTGGCTCGCCCGGCACCTCGGCCAAGAAAAGCCGAAATCCATGGCAGCCCTCACGACACTCATGACCCGCTTTTGCGCGGGCGAAGATAGCTGGCTAGCTCGCAGTAGCACCACGCCAAGAAACTCTGGCACTTCAGATATCCACGACAGCAACGGCAAGCCACGGGGCAACAGACATAAGCGTCGAAACAATGGCGACAACACCGAAGACACGGCAGCCAATGCCGGATTCAGTGGCTCCAAGTCCGGTCAGCAGAAAAATCCATTCAAAAGAAACAATCCAGGATCATCCAGTCTGGACCGCATACTCGACCGCTCGTGTCAAATTCACGGCACCCCTGATAAACCAGCCAACCACACTAACAGATATTGCTGGGTGTTCAAACAGGCCGGCAGGTTGAACACCGAAAACAAGGACAAGGGGCTGCATAGCAAGGACGACGAGGAGCCCCGGCGGCCGAACACAGGGGGACAGAAGAAATTCCCTCCCCAAGTGAAAACGGTAAATATGATCTATGCCACCCACATTCCCAAACGGGAACGAAAGCGTGCACTATGGGACGTCTATGCGATGGAGCCAGTCACCCCAAAGTTCAACCCATGGTCATCCTGCCCGATCGCTTTTGATCGCAGGGATCACCCTACCAGTATCCGTCATGGCGGTCCAGCCGCATTGGTCCTCAACCCAATCATTGATGGATTCCACCTCACATGAGTCCTCATGGACGGTGGCAGCAGCCTGAACCTGCTTTATCTGGACACAGTGCGTAAAATGGGCATCGATCCCTCAAGGATCAAACCCACCAAAACCACCTTCAAAGGTCTAATCCTAGGGTGTAGAGGCCTATTGCACGGGCTCAATAACACTGGAAGTAGTCTTTGGATCTCCGGTTAACTTCCGGAGTGAAGAGTTAATCTTTGATATCGTCCCTTTCTATAGTGGCTATCATGCGCTACTTGGACGAACCGCATTTTCTCGATTCAATGCGGTACCATACTACGCATACCTCAAGCTCAATATGCCAGGACCTCGCGGGGTTATAACAGTCAATGGAAACACAGACCGCTCTCTCCGTACGGAGGAGCACACTGCAGCCCTCGCGGCAGAAGTACAAAGCAACCTTGTTCGACAGACCGTCAACTCGGCGATAAAGACCCAGTACACCGCTAAGCGAGTCCGGAGTACTGTGCAACAGGATCGTCCGGCACGACTGGGGCTCGACTAGCAATCCGGCCTCCATCCTAATCCCATTGAGGCGGCATTCGTGCCGCCCGTACACAATTACGCATTCAAAATACCATGGGCATAGAAGGAGGCATGATGACCATGCGGTTCATAGTGCGGCTCAACCATCACGAAACCCGCATGCATTTACCACCTTTCTTTTTTAGGACCCTACTTTCGGGCAGCCCCTTCAGAGAGCCTGATCACCGGACTCATCACTGGAGGAAAAAACCAAGGAGGCAGGAGGCCTTGTGTACAATGGAATACCCAGGTGGTCTCTATTAACGATCGTTATACCTATTTTTACATACCCACACGCAACCTGCCCTTGGATAGGACATGTCAAATAGTCATATGTTTGCTTATCACATTACTTGTAAACATACGCTTTGACGTACTATTTAAATAACAACGGGAAACAATATACAACATCAGCTCATTATTACTTTCTTCATATTTTCCCTTGACTGTTTATTTGATATTGCACCCGTACACTTTGGTACGTTCAGTTTGCCAGGGGCTTTACTATGCCCCATAACACGGCAAGAAAGGTCCGAACACTTTCGACAGTGCGGCACCCCGAACTTATAGCATTATATGCATCAGCTCCGAATCATATCTTGGGTCAATAGTTGGGTTTGCTCGGCTCCCTTGTTTTGGTACCTTACGTTTCGTTATATCGGCTAAGGTAGCACAGGGAGAACTACTGCGATTGTGTCCTAGTTCTTTTGGACGAGCACCTCAGTAGAGAAAGCTGAAAACTGACTGTCATGATGCGGCGAGAGCTGGTCGCTGTTTGAGAGGTCTTATATCCTTAAAGATTTTTTCCGCTTCAGGCGAGGAATCGTCCTTGTCCGATTTAGGCGTGTATAGCGCCCCAAGTTTGGCCTTCCGAATACTAGGGGCTTCGCCGAAATTTAAAATTGTAGAATTCTATTGCTAAGTGAGAGTGATAAAGCCACATAGTCCGATTGCCTCGTTCGCTGCGCCAAACACCTCCTTAAAGGGCCAAAAATTTGGATAAAGAGTGTTTGGGTTTTCCACGAACACCCTAGTACTAGTTACGCGGGGGCGGAAGCCGATGACTGGCTAACTTTCAGAAATTTGTAAACGGCTGCACAGAAGGTAATATTTTAAATCAAAAAGCGTTTTATAGCGCACATGAACTCGTTGTCATATTACAATACGGCATGAGTACATTCACTCGAAAATTAAATCCTTGGTACATTCATCGGCCACAAGGCGGGCGCCTTTCATAACACTGTCATAATACTTCTCGGGATAGTGGTGCGCCTTGCCCTCTGGCAGTCCATCCTTCACCCGCTTCTCCGCATCCATTTTGGCCCAATGCATTTTCGCGCGGGCAAAGGCCTGGCGGGCACCCTCAATAAGGATGGAGTGCTTAATAATTTCCAGCCGCAGACAGGCATTTACCATCCACTTTATAAGGCCAAAGTAGCTGTCGGGCATGAGCTCGCCAGGCCACAGCCGGACTATGAAGTCCTTCATGGCCAGTTCGGCCGCCTTGTGGAGTTCGACCAATTGCTTCAGTTGGTCACTCAAGGGCATTGGGTGTTCGGCCCCAGCATACCGGGACCATAACAACTTCTCCGTCGAGATGCCCTCTTCGGCACGGTAGAACTTCGTGGCATCCGATATACTATGTGGCAGATCTGTGAATGCCCCTGGAGAGCTCCGAATTCGGGTAAGTAAAAGAAATGTCTCCTCCACATGCTTGCTTTGCATAACAAATGCCTTATTCACCGCTATCTTCTTGGCCACCTGGATTTTTTGGAGGTCCTTTTGGGCTTTGGCCTTGGCGTCTTTCACGCTCTGGAGGGCCTTCGCAAGCTCAGACTCCTGCGTCTTGAAGTCACGCTCCAAGGACTCGAATTTCTTGCCGAAATCTTGGAGCTCTTGCTGTACCTCGCCTACCTGAGCATTCTGTTTTTCACGCTCGGTACGCTCCTTGGCCACTTTGTCTTCGACCTCGGATAGCGCTTTCTTCAGGGCCGCCACCTCGGTCGTGGCCCCTATTTAAAAATCATGATGCTTTTGTTAGCATCACCAATTTTTCTTCCTTTATATGACACATGGATGGGGTATCACTTACCTTTGTTCTCTTTGAAATGCCTCTTGGTGAGGCTGAGCTCTTCTTCGACCTGCTTCAGGTCCCGCTGGAGCCCGGTGCCTCCGCAGTGTGGGCGGCAGCGGCTAATAGCAACACCTGCTTATTCACATAGACATTTACTGTTAGACTCCTGTGGATAAAAGTTGACCCTCCATTTGGCTTTTTCTTTCCGAACACCAAATAGAGTATAAGGGGCTAGTATCTATCAGGTGATATTTTCCTACACTTTTGACTACTTACCTCAAAGCCTATTAGGAGGCTGGTGCAGGCTTCGGTCAATCCGCTTTTGAAGGACCGAACCTTCTCAATCACCGTACTCATAAGAGTATGGTGCTCTTCGTCAATGGAAGCGCCGCGAAGCACTTCCAGCAAATCATCCGATGCCTCCGGCTAGACGGAGGTCATCGGCACGGCCGGCTCACCCCCCTTAGCGAGGGGCTGCCTACTTGAACCCGGAACCTTTGGAGGTTCCGACGTAGTATCCGGCTGGGAGCCAGACTTGCTGCGGCCCCCGTCGGCATAGTCCATGGGGATCCTATCCCCCATGTGCCCGGCGTCTGGGATTTCACCTTGGGGCATCTCCAGAATCGCCGCCCCCTGTTCCGGTATCCTTTGGAACAACACCTTGGTGTCATCCGCGGGCCATGGGGAGGTGGCCGTCTGGTGTGAATTCATTGCCGATTCACTCAGCGACCCATCCAAAGAGGATACCACGAGATGGGATCCTGCCGGACTGCACATGCGTGTTCGGCGTTATAACAAACAATGGAGCAAAGACACATTAAACATACTATAGTGTACGGATAGTTACGATTTCACCAGGGGCTTGCCCTTGGGCAGCCACTCCTCCTCGCTGTAGGCGGCCGTGGTGGAGTAGTCCGGAAGGGGTACCTTTCCCTTCTCCGGCGTCCTTACCTCCCCCTATGGGGCAGTTTTTCTCTTCTTCTCCTCCCCGTCCCCACGGGAGGAGTCTGCCTCGGCGTCCTCGGACGACGAATCTATTACGGCCCAGCGTCGGAGACCTTTCCTCGTCCCCGTGGCCGCCTTCTTGGACCCTTCGGCCTCCCCAGTTGGGGCGGTCTTCCTTTTCTTCTCCTCCCGGGTCGGGGGAGGAATTCCCTCTCCCTCCCGCTCGTCTTCGGACGAGGCGTACGGTGTAGCCTTGCGCCAGAGACCTTTCCTAGTCCCCATAGCCTTCTTTTCAGCTTTCTTCTCCGGCACCTTGTAAGGTGCCGGAACCAGCATCTCCGTCAGGAGCGCGGTTGCTGTATCTTTGGGCAGCGTTGCCGGACAGCCAATCCGCTCCGCCGTCGCCGCATAATCCTGTATTGTCAGCATGGTGGCTTAAAATCCTCCCACAAACATATTGGGAAAGGCACGTTTCATGATATTTAGAAAGCTTAACGGATTGGTGGGGAGCTTGGCCCTGAGTCTACGGTCCTCAAAAGTGGGAGGAGGTACTTTGGCGGCCTTTAACAACACCTTCCAGACGTCTTTATGTGTCGTGTCGAAGAGCTGTCGCAGCGTCTGGTGTTCGTCCGGATTGAACTCCCACATATTGAATGCCCATCTTTGACACGGGAGGATCCGGCGGAAGAGCATGACCTGGACCATGTTGACAAGCTTGATCTTCTTGTCTATCTTATTTTTGATGCAGTACTGGTGTCCGATCAGCTCCACAGGTTCGCCCCAGGCCAGACCCTTCTTTTCCCAGGAGGTGAGCCGCATGGGGATGCCGGATCGGAATGCGAGGGCCGCCGCCCAGCTGGAGTCATGCGGCTCGGTGATGTAGAACCACCCCGATTGACACCCTTTCACGGTCTCCATGAAGGAGCCGTCAAGCCAGGTAACGTTGGGCATCTTGCCCACCATGGCACCTCCGCACTCCGCTTGCTGGCCGCTCACAATCTTCGGCTTCACGTAGAAGATTTGTAGCCACAGGCTGAAGTGGGGCTTGATGTGGAGGAAGGCCTCGCACACGATGATAAACGCCGAGATGTTGAGGACGAAATTTGGGGCTAGATCATGAAAATCTAGCCCATAGTAAAACATGAGCCCGTGGCCAAATGGGTGGAGTGGAAATCCTAGTCCACGGACGAAATGAGAGAGGAACACTACTCTCTCCCGAGATTTCGGAGTGGGGGTGATCTGCCCCTTCGCCGGAAGCCTATGCGCGATGTTCGCGGCCAGGTATCCGGTCTCCCGAAGCTTGATAATGTCCTCCTCCGTAAAAGAGGAGGCCATCCACTTGCCTCCCGCTCCGGACATGCTGCGAATGGTCTTATAGAGAAGGTGTGAACTTGGGCGCTGGGGCTCGAGGGTGCGAGAACAGATGAGTAGAGGAGGAAGAATGCGTGGGTGAAAATGGGGGATCCTTATCTATTTATAAAGGTGGTGGAAACTGTGCGCCTCACCACTTGCCTGTTAAAATCGCTTATTTTCCAAGTGCCATGATTGATGGCACGGTTGGGTTACCCATACCCGTATTGATGAGAATCCCGCGATTAGGGGACACGATCTTTGCTTTGACAAAACGTGCCAAGGAAACCGGCTCGCAATATGTGCGGTCGCTAGTTGTGAAAAATGGTTCGAATAATGACTGGGCCGTGGAGATTGTTTTGAAGTATTCTGCTCTATGATGGTATGTGAAAAATGGAAGAATTGGAAGCGTATCAACAAGGACCCAAATGTCCATATTGTCTTGCTCGATTTTAGGATAACCAAGATCCATGGTGACAAGCATACCCTCATCAAAACCATACATCTTGCAAAGTGCTTCCCAATTTTTGCAACCAAAATGGGTTACACTCTCAGAATTGTACATCTTTACTTCAAAATCCACACCATGATGGGTCCTTAGGTGAATTTTCTTTGTTTCCATACTTTCATGGTCTTCAAAACCCATCCTCTCCAAGACATAGCGTCTTGCATAGCATGGGATAAGCTAGTCGAATTGGAAAAGATGAAAAGTACACGCTAAAATAGTTGAAGTAGTGCTTAATTAAGAAAAAAATATTGTCGTCGTTGTGTACCCTTTCAACATCGAAGGTCTCCTCGAGCTTAATGCTGAAGCGCCGATCTTCGTCCAGCTCGAGGAACCTATGGCACATACCTCAGTCGTCGTGGCACCAGTCGCACTCCCCCGGGCGGTTTTCGTCGTCCGAGTACGACATTTCCTATGTTCATAACTCAAATATTAAACTTGTACAGTTAAATATATGTACCAAAAAACTCTCAGCTCATGTGGTGTACATATTCGACCGTCGGTGATGGTAGATCCTCCTTTCATTCCCGAGTGCATTACACCAAAATTTCTAGCACACGGGAATGAAGGAGAAGCTAGCTACCCCCATGACAACAGTCGGGATTCTTCGTCCTCCCTGAAGAACCTGCCAGGTATTGTTGAACCTGCCCTCCAACGCAACCATGTAGTGACGAACGTGCTCGTCCTCCTCGCTGACACGGTGACGTACCACCTCTGCGGTGTCCGAGAGCCTCGGCACCGTCACTAGCCCACGCGACCGTCACCAAACATGGATCGGGTCAACAACGGGCTGGCTCCTCACCAACCTACGCCCCCCGGAAGGTAGCACCTCCCAATACCAGCCCGGCGGAGCCCAGTCCTGGACATGGCCCCTCTGATCAAGCTGGACTCCTCCGTCGAGTCGACGAGGGATAGGCATCGTCGACGTCGATGCGGGATTAATTGCTTGAACTAAAAAAATAAACTAGTTCTATTAATTTTCTTGCTAAAAATAAACTACTTCTATATATAGTAAAATAAAGT
>NC_057803.1:697634689-697635308 GCF_018294505.1 Triticum aestivum
GTATGGGCCAGGATTCAGGCCCGCAGTAGGCCCAGAAGGCCCATCAGGCAAAGCAATAGCAAGTAGGCCCGAAAGCCTGTGGTGGAGAGGAGCTCGAGAGGGGTGCGACAGTGGGGCTTATGAACCACTGCGCGCCCCTCTCAACTAGCGAGGTGGGACTAAACTTTGGCCCCGACGCGGGCAGTACAGGGGCCTTTGGTCCCGGTTGGTGGCACCAACCGGGACTAAACGGGGAGGCATTGGTCCCGGTTGGTGGCACCAACCGGTACCAAAGGCCGCCGGTTCCCGCCCTTTGGGCTACCGAAAAAGAGGCCTTTGGTCCCGATTGGTGGCACCAACCGGGACTAAAGGTTGCATTATTCCCGGTTGGTGCCACCAACCGGGACTAAAGGCTTTGCTATATAAGCAGACTTAGCAGTTTCCGGCCAAATCGCCCACTTCTCCCCCGACGCCCCATGCTCCTCCTCATCGCCGTCACTGCCCGACGCCCCTGCTCCACCTTGCCGTCGCCGCCGCCACCGACGCCGTCAGGCTGCTCGCCTGAGCCGTCGCCGCCGCCCCCTGTGAGCACAGCCTGCTCCCGCGCCCCTCCCGTCCCGTGCCCCTGTGCGGCCACCGC
>NC_057803.1:697636277-697641566 GCF_018294505.1 Triticum aestivum
GAGTAGAAGAAGAAAGGAATAGAGGAGAAGAAGAAAAAATAGAAAAATAATTTCTATTTTTTCTTCTTCTCCTCTATTCCTTTCTTCTTCTCCTCTTTTTTTTTCTTTTTCTTTTCTTCTTCTTCTTCCTTCTTCCTTCTTCCTCTTTTCTTCCTTTTCCTTAATTATTTTCCTTTCTCGTCGTTGTCGCGTCGTTGTCAATACAACCCCCTCGAGATAACTTCAACATGAGGGGCGGTCGATATATATACCCCCTCTCGACCGTGATAACTTATACAACGGCAGCACCCCCCTCGGCCCTCTCGCTCGACCAAAACTCTCGAGGACACCCAAACCCTAGAGAGAATACGATGTTGGTCCCCTACCCCCTCCCGCCGTGCCCCTACCCGACAAATTAACTCTCTCGAGGCCACCCAAATTTACCAAGTTAAAAGAGCGTTGTCGTCGAGGCCACCCCAAACCCTTGAAGCGTTGTGTCGAGGCGATCCCAAATCCTAGAGAAGTAGCGTCGAGGCCACTAACATGATTCCTTATTGTGATTAGCTAGCTAGTTCTACGTTTGCCACTAATATATATATATATATATATATATATATCCATCTGTACCATGTTTGAATACTAATTGACGTGTTGTAAATATTTGCAGAAACTATGGAGCACTCCCGAGACGAAGAAACAGAAGCGATGTTGGGGGACATAATCGCAAAGGGAAGTGATGAAGTTGCGTCATTTCTCCTCAACACCGATGGTCAGCTGGAAGGACTGGGTGAAGAAGAGGGCTATGTTCATGATGGCTTCGGCCCATTAATGCCGGTACAAGAAGAGGACTATGTTCATGATGGCTCGGATGACACAATGGAGGTACAAGAAGGAGACCGTGCTGACTGCTCCGGTGACCGAACCAAGTCCGGCCAGGTATATATATATTAGTTAAGCCCGTGCTGACTAGTTAATTAATGCTTCCATTGTTTTGGTATATGTACACATATTAATTACTCTCGTCTTTCTTCCTTATAATTTCTAGCCCTCCGGTTCGAGCACAACTTGGGTAAGGAGACGAGGCCCGAAGAAAAAGTTGAGCTCGGATGAAAAGTTTGAGATCATAGAAATCGCGCCCGACGGCGAACCGATTGAACCCATCCGAACAAGGAAGGTATTTTCTGCTCAGTGCGGGGTTCTTGTTAGGGACAAGATCCCGATCAGCATCCAGCAATGGTATAAGCCTAAGGAGGAAGACCCTGAGGTGTCTTATGTCAATGATATGCAGAAAGAAGATCTTTGGACTCAGCTGAAGGAAAATTTCACCCTACCGCCAGAGGAGGATCCGGAGAAGCCAGTTAAAGAGCAATTAATCAAGTCTTGTGCTCTTAAGAAGATGGCAACCCTAATGAGGAGGTGGAGGAAAGAGCTGAACTAGTTTGTCGAAAAAAAAGACACCAGAATTCATCGACAAATATGAGAAGATCAAAGATCACTGGCCCGCATTTGTGGCCCACAAGACATCAGAAAAGAGTAAGAAGATGTCGGCGACAAACAAGAAAAATGCTGTGAAGAAGAAGCTTCATCATCGAACGGGGTCAGGTGGCTACCTCAAAGCCCGGCCTAAGTGGTCCAAGGCTAAGCATGATCTGCTTGAAAAAGGGATCGAACCAGAGACAATATACTGGCCAGACCGTTGCCGGACTTTGTTCTTCGGGGCTGGTGGAACCTTGGACCCTGTAACAGGGAAGTTCCATTGGACGGACGAGCAACTGCAAATACCAGTCAAGAACCTTCGACACTATATCGATGCAGCGCAGCAAGGGACGTTCATTCCAAACAGGGAGAAGGACGAGCTCACAATGGTCCTTGGGAATCCTGAGCACCCTGGACAGACATGAGGCACGCCAGGCTCCATTCCGTGGAAGGTTGGTTTTCCGGATGCAGGGGGTTACAAAACCCACGAGAGGAGGAAGAAAATGGAGCAGGGCAACTGCAGGTGCTGCACAAAAGGGTAATGGGGCTAGAGGAACGAGAAGAGGAACGAGAAGCAGCAGATCACAGCAAACGACCTGCCGAAGCTTCCCCCGAAGCTACCCCGCCATCTTAGCGGAGAAGCAGCGTGGCTTCCACCGAGCTGCTTCAGCCGGAGCATGTCTTGACGGATCCTGCCAGCTATCCCGTGGATGATATCATGGAGTCTCAAAATTGCCACATAATGGCGCGATGGATGAATTTGAAGGTCAAGGCGGCTGTTGGCTCTGTTTATCCTAGTGGACCCGACACAACTTATCACTGCCAGCCGATTCCTGAAGGATATGCTAAGGTGATGGTGGATGAAATAACGGAGGGATTTGAGGACCTCCTGCTTGACCATCCTACCGGTGAAGGGGAGACTAGGCTGGGTTTTGCTCTGAAGACTCCATGCCTATGGCGGAAGGAGCTCATCAACCTTCCGAACTGGACGCCTCTGCCTCCTCCTCCTCCTCCGGTGAGTCAAGGCACTCCACCTCCTCCACCGGCTCCTCCTCCGGCGAGTGACAACCAGGGCACGTGTGGCGGCACTCCGCCTCCTTCTCTGGCGCGTGGCGGCACTTCGCCTCCTTCTCCGCCTACGCCGGCGCTCCCGAGCAGTCAGAAGCCTCCTCCTTCTCCTCCTGCGCTGGCGCTCCCAAGCAGCCAGCAGCCTCCTCCTTCTCCGCCTCGCCAGCAAGGGCGGAAGATACCCGCCGCCGCCCCGGCTGCTCCGCCGCGTCGTACTCCTTCTCCTCCGCCTCGTAAGCAAGCACGAAAGAAGACAGACGCCGCAGCCGCTCCGTCTGCTCCGGCGTCTAGCAGCACAACCAGAGGCGGGAGGCAATACAAATACGGTCCATCATCTCTCAAGCCTCTAGAGAAGTTACCGTACGAGAGGTCCGAGGAGGAAAACGATACGATTGTGCGGACCCACGTGAAGGAGTTCTTTGAAGGGGTGAAAGCAAAGAGACATCCACCTCTGGAGGAGAAGGTAGATCCGGTGAAAGCAAAGCGCACTCTCGACGCCCTGAGGAAACCACCAAAGTCTTCGCCGAGAACCAACTATGAGCGCATTACTGAACAAACATATCTCCAAGCCCAGCGGTCGGGAACTACTGTCAGTGCTAAAAGGTCAAAAGAACGAGCAAAGGGGAAAAAAATTGCCCAGCTCGGCGAACAAGCATAGCAATCGTGCCCCCCGCTCAATGTGTCTAATGCTCCGGGGACGGTGGCCGGTTATGGCAATCTTGACGATTACGTGCCTGACGATGCACTTCCTGATTTCTTGGAGGTGGACGAACACAGATACGAGTGCGGGAAGCCTCTCGTCAAAGATGAAAAATCTCTGACAACAATGATGCGAAGATTCCATAATTGATACATGGAAACCTGCAGAGAGTCTGAGGGTAAGAATGCTTTGTATCTGCATATTAAAGAGGAGCACGATCTCGTTGCAAATGATCTGTTGACTGTTCCATTTGAGGAGTTCTTCGAGTTCTTCAATCAAAAGGCCCTCGATAAATTAATGGTCTTTTGCTACTGCCTGTAAGTACTATTTCTGTCATTAAGTCTCTATATATAGCTCGACTCTTTCATTGCATGTATTTATAATTAATTATCCTCAACATATTATGCAGATTGAAGATCGTCGAGTGCACAAAACAAGAAATTTATGATATTGGGTTCATTAACACAAATATCATCGATGTATTTCTGGTTGAAAAGAACGTCAAAGAGGCCGAGGACAACTTGCTACAATCGTTGATCAAAAATCAAAACAAAGATACCATATTCTTTCCTTACAACGGCCCATGAGTGTTACTGTCGTGTGCATATTCGGTTTCCCTTATTACTCAAGCGAGCTTATAGTAATGTAATTGATGAGTTATGCATGCGTGCGCAGGTACCACTATATTCTTCTGGAGATTAAGCTTGAGCGTGGACTAGTAACCGTCTTAGACTCGAGACGGAAAGATCCCAAATCCTATGCGGACATCACTGAAATGCTCAGCAAGTAAGTTCAATCGATCATTATCGCACCATATCGGCAACTTTTTGTTCATTTCCTGATATCTCAAGTAATAATAATTACTTTCTTTGTCTTGCAGGGTTTGGAAACAGTTCACCGCAGAAGCTCCGGGACTGCCGAAGGAGCTGCGATATACATACCCGAAAGTAAGTACTACTGGCTAGCTAGTTGCACGCATCTCCCGTTGATTCTATAGCTATACTTTCATCAATGCCATTTATAATGCTTCATTATCAGTTTGATTGACCTCTATTTCTCGTAAAGTGCTTGTGGCAGGAGGAAGGGAATGATTTATGTGGATACTACGTGTGCGAGTTCATCCACACCGCGACTTTGAAAAACAAGTGGGGCTACTCTAAAAGACAATATGAAGTGCGTAAGCAATAATATTCACAATTTAATTTTATTACACCATCATTTCTGTTGAGTTTCATTCATATATATGTATTAATTAACCCCCTTCTTCAAATTAGACGTGGATGCGGAATGAACTCCTAGAACCAGATCGCATGAAAGCAATTCAAGAGGAATTGGCGGGATTCTTTTTTGACCACGTCATCAGTAAAGCCGGAGAATACCATGTGGAAATTTATTTCGAATGCTAGGGGTTTGTAATTAAGAGATCTTATACATATTCTACATGTATGTAGCCAGTAGCGTCGGATACATGATACGAAAACTTGTTGTTCGACCAATCTCTCGGAGAAGGAGAGGTCGATCAATCACTTCTCTCGGTATGCATGACGAACTTCTGTACTGAATAGTTCTCTCGATCACTTATGTATATATAGTACATAGCGTCGACCAAGCACGGACATAAGAGAGGACACTTCTCTCTATTAATTAGCTAGCTAACACAACATATGAAACACCTAAATTAACCCCCCCAAAACCCCCAACCCCCCCTCCTTTCCAAAAAAAACAAAAACTCCAGCCACTGGAATGCTGACGCGTGGATGCCTTTTGTTCCCGGTTGGAGCCACCAACCGGGACCAAATGCCCCCTGACTGGGCTCGGCGCACAGGGCCACGTGGAGGCACATTGGTCCCGGTTCGTGTTTGAACCGGGACTAATGGGTGGTGGTATTAGTAACAACCCATTAGTCCCGGTAACAACCCATTAGTCCCGGTTCATGAACAAGGACTAAAGGCCCTTACGAATTGGGACTATTAGGTGTTTTTCTACTAGTGATAGAAAACTGAAAGAAAAACCATCACAACAGCTGAGCGACACACATAAGGTTCCGCACTCACACCACACCATAG
>NC_057803.1:697641576-697657495 GCF_018294505.1 Triticum aestivum
GGTTGGAGCCACCAACCGGGACCAAATGCCCCCTGACTGGGCTCGGCGCACAGGGCCACGTGGAGGCACATTGGTCCCGGTTCGTGTTTGAACCGGGACTAATGGGTGGTGGTATTAGTAACAACCCATTAGTCCCGGTAACAACCCATTAGTCCCGGTTCATGAACAAGGACTAAAGGCCCTTACGAATTGGGACTATTAGGTGTTTTTGTACTAGTGATAGAAAACTGAAAGAAAAACCATCACAACAGCTGAGCGACACACATAAGGTTCCGCACTCACACCACACCATAGCGGTCTCATCGTGGCAGCGTGAAGGCGTCACCGACACCTCCCCTAGAGTCATCATCGCCATCCCTAAACCCTCAAATGATTTTGACTTCGCCGTTGGTGATTGTCGACTCAATCGACACTGCAGAGACCGAGTGAAGCTACATGAAGATTTATGCAAGGACTGGGCCACCTGCGACCAGACAATGCAACTCCGACTCAAGCGAAGAACTGCGGAGGATAACTAGGCATGGCTCGCGCTGCAGAAGATCAACGAACGAACCACCTGCTGCTTGCAATCGTACGCTACTTGGCCCTGCCACTGTAGATTTGACTTTGCGGCAACAAACCAGCTGAGGCAATCCCGCGGACACGCGAGAGAAGAACTTCCTCGTCCACATGACTCTAGGTGATATGCGCTCAATGCCGATGAAAGGTCAGGCCCCTGTCACAATGCACCCTATGTAAACCACCAACAACACCTTCCGAGTATGTCGCACCAATATGCCATCGCCCCCACTCGAGCCACAACATCGCACGACCCGGATACCCGCAGCCCATGCTCAGGGCAACCGCATGCAGACTGGACGCCAAACCACACCATGGGCAGCCGGTCCGCCATGCCACTACTCGCTCTCGAGTTGCAACACCGTACAATCCGGATGCATGCAGCCCACGCTGCTAAAGGCAATCGCACGCAGACCACGAATGCCACACCACATATGGGGCTGCCGCCCCTTCTAACTTGCTACCCAAGCGAAGGCCAGGACGATGCCCCGCCCCATGGAGGCGCCTCGCGCATCACTTTCCGAGGCCACCGCCTCGACGCACATCAGTTATCCGCAACAAGCACAAGCTAGCTCGTCCAAGCAATGCCCCAAAGGGAGAAGCGAGGAAGACGTCGCTGTTGCCTGCTCTAGAAACCATCTGGAGCTTAGGTTTTCGCCCAGAGAGCCCAAGAAACAAATACATTAAGAGGAATTCGACGACAATGCCTCCAAGGAGGGATACGACTCTCGAAAGCGCCGCTATTGATGGAACCGACAGAGTCGGGTCAAGGCTTGTGCCTGAAAGACCCTCATCCCTACGGTGGTCTGCGGATCTGGACCACCCACATGTGTGGAGACCGTCAGAGCCGCTCTTGCTCAACATGCGCTCTCCATTGTCGACTACCAAGCTTGTCCGCGTTAGGACCCACAACATCACCTTATGTTGTGAGTGATATGCCAGCGCACACTCCATGGGTTCCAAACGGATGCGGATCTGTCAGATGAGCCAAATCTGGCCACCATGGCTCTAGCCCGGGGCCATCGCCCCGGATTCCTCCTCACTCCGCAACTGCCGAATACCGATCAGCAAGCCGCTGCACCCTACAGGGGTGCCAACACTCCACCATGCACCATATCGCGTCCCCGCCCACACAACGTGCCCAGGCCACGGCCAGAGCCCCGCTACGATGCGCACGTGCACACCAGGACCACGCCGCACCTGACTAGAGGGCCAAAGAAGCACAGGCCTCCTCGCCCCCAGGGGCCGGAGGAGAGGTGCTCCAGATTGCCGGCACAATCCGTGCGTCGACCGACGTGCCGGCGCCCACACACACCAGCCATGGGGACGAGCCATGCCCACAGGAAGAAAGCCTTGCCTCCGCCGCTTCCACACGGGCTTTGCCCGGCGGCGCACCCCGGCGGCGGTGAGGAGGGAAGACGGCGAGACGGAAGCTGTCGACGGTGGCTAGGTTACCACCCGTGTCGCTCGTGCGGAGCGACGAGTTTTAGTTTCCAGTGGTGTGGGCTTTTTGTTGTTGTTTCTTTTCAATTGTTTCTGTCGGGCTACACTATTGTGACATGTTTATTTTTTCCAATCGCGGAACATGCACATGCTTACACCTACTACCTTGTTTATTATCAACTCTCTACCAATAATGTATTTTGCCAAGAAACGTCTATGCTGTTTCATCACTTTGGTTTTGCAGTATTGTGTATACTCGAAAGTTGTTTTCGGGGAGCTGGGCAGAAGGAAAAGAGGCTCCTAGCTAAAGTTGTCTCGCCCTGCTTCAAAACTACAGGGCGCGCGCTACGGCTTTGACCTAACGGCCTCCGTTTGCTGGAATCGGAATAGTTGAGAACAAAGTGACGAACGGGTGCGTAACGCGTGGGAATCTGCCGAACAGTTCGGGCCAAATCCTGAAGAAAGCTCAAAAGCGCTGTTTGATGAGCCTGCGTAGTATTAGGTAGTTGGTCAGGTAAAGGCTGACCAAGCACGGACATAAGAGAGGACACTTCTCTCTATTAATTAGCTAGCTAACACAACATATGAAACACCTAAATTAACCCCCCAAAACCCCCAACCCCCCCTCCTTTCCAAAAAAAACAAAAACTCCAGCCACTGGAATGCTGACGCGTGGATGCCTTTTGTTCCCGGTTGGAGCCACCAACCGGGACCAAATGCCCCCTGACTGGGCTCGGCGCACAGGGCCACGTGGAGGCACATTGGTCCCGGTTCGTGTTTGAACCGGGACTAATGGGTGGTGGTATTAGTAACAACCCATTAGTCCCGGTAACAACCCATTAGTCCCGGTTCATGAACCAGGACTAAAGGCCCTTACGAATTGGGACTATTAGGTGTTTTTCTACTAGTGATAGAAAACTGAAAGAAAAACCATCACAACAGCTGAGCGACACACATAAGGTTCCGCACTCACACCACACCATAGAGGTCTCATCGTGGCAGCGTGAAGGCGTCACCGACACCTCCCCTAGAGTCATCATCGCCATCCCTAAACCCTCAAATGATTTTGACTTCGCCGTTGGTGATTGTCGACTCAATCGACACTGCAGAGACCGAGTGAAGCTACATGAAGATTTATGCAAGGACTAGGCCACCTGCGACCAGACAATGCAACTCCGACTCAAGCGAAGAACTGCGGAGGATAACTAGGCATGGCTCGCGCTGCAGAAGATCAACGAACGAACCACCTGCTGCTTGCAATCGTACGCTACTTGGCCCTGCCACTGTAGATTTGACTTTGCGGCAACAAACCAGTTGTGGCAATCCCGCGGACACGCGAGAGAAGAACTTCCTCGTCCACATGACTCTAGGTGATATGCGCTCAATGCCGATGAAAGGTCAGGCCCCTGTCACAATGCACCCTATGTAAACCACCAACAACACCTTCCGAGTATGTCGCACCAATATGCCATCGCCCCCACTCGAGCCACAACATCGCACGACCCGGATACCCGCAGCCCATGCTCAGAGCAACCGCATGCAGACTGGACGCCAAACCACACCATGGGCAGCCGGTCCGCCATGCCACTACTCGCTCTCGAGTTGCAACACCGTACAATCCGGATGCATGCAGCCCACGCTGCTAAAGGCAATCGCACGCAGACCACGAATGCCACACCACATATGGGGCTGCCGCCCCTTCTAACTTGCTACCCAAGCGAAGGCCAGGACGATGCCCCGCCCCATGGAGGCGCCTCGCGCATCACTTTCCGAGGCCACCGCCTCGGCGCACATCAGTTATCCGCAACAAGCACAAGCTAGCTCGTCCAAGCAATGCCCCAAAGGGAGAAGCGAGGAAGACGTCGCTGTTGCCTGCTCTAGAAACCATCTGGAGCTTAGGTTTTCGCCCAGAGAGCCCAAGAAACAAATACATTAAGAGGAATTCGACGACAATGCCTCCAAGGAGGGATACGACTCTCGAAAGCGCCGCTATTGATGGAACCGACAGAGTCGGGTCAAGGCTTGTGCCTGAAAGACCCTCATCCCTACGGTGGTCTGCGGATCTGGACCACCCACATGTGTGGAGACCGTCAGAGCCGCTCTTGCTCAACATGCGCTCTCCATTGTCGACTACCAAGCTTGTCCGCGTTAGGACCCACAACATCACCTTATGTTGTGAGTGATATGCCAGCGCACACTCCATGGGTTCCAAACGGATGCGGATCTGTCAGATGAGCCAAATCTGGCCACCATGGCTCTAGCCCGGGGCCATCGCCCCGGATTCCTCCTCACTCCGCAACTGCCGAATACCGATCAGCAAGCCGCTGCACCCTACAGGGGTGCCAACACTCCACCATGCACCATATCGCGTCCCAGCCCACACAACGTGCCCAGGCCACGGCCAGAGCCCCGCTGCGATGCGCACGTGCACACCAGGACCACGCCGCACCTGACTAGAGGGCCAAAGAAGCACAGGCCTCCTCGCCCCCAGGGGCCGGAGGAGAGGTGCTCCAGATTGCCGGCACAATCCGTGCGTCGACCGACGTGCCGGCGCCCACACACACCAGCCATGGGGACGAGCCATGCCCACAGGAAGAAAGCCTTGCCTCCGCCGCTTCCACACGGGCTTTGCCCGGCGGCGCACCCCGGCGGCGGTGAGGAGGGAAGACGGCGAGACGGAAGCTGTCGACGGTGGCTAGGTTACCACCCGTGTCGCTCGTGCGGAGCGACGAGTTTTAGTTTCCAGTGGTGTGGGCTTTTTGTTGTTGTTTCTTTTCAATTGTTTCTGTCGGGCTACACTATTGTGACATGTTTATTTTTTCCAATCGCGGAACATGCACATGCTTACACCTACTACCTTGTTTATTATCAACTCTCTACCAATAATGTATTTTGCCAAGAAACGTCTATGCTGTTTCATCACTTTGGTTTTGCAGTATTGTGTATACTCGAAAGTTGTTTTCGGGGAGCTGGGCAGAAGGAAAAGAGGCTCCTAGCTAAAGTTGTCTCGCCCTGCTTCAAAACTACAGGGCGCGCGCTACGGCTTTGACCTAACGGCCTCCGTTTGCTGGAATCGGAATAGTTGAGAACAAAGTGACGAACGGGTGCGTAACGCGTGGGAATCTGCCGAACAGTTCGGGCCAAATCCTGAAGAAAGCTCAAAAGCGCTGTTTGATGAGCCTGCGTAGTATTAGGTAGTTGGTCAGGTAAAGGCTGACCAAGCACGGACATAAGAGAGGACACTTCTCTCTATTAATTAGCTAGCTAACACAACATATGAAACACCTAAATTAACCCCCCAAAACCCCCAACCCCCCCTCCTTTCCAAAAAAAACAAAAACTCCAGCCACTGGAATGCTGACGCGTGGATGCCTTTTGTTCCCGGTTGGAGCCACCAACCGGGACCAAATGCCCCCTGACTGGGCTCGGCGCACAGGGCCACGTGGAGGCACATTGGTCCCGGTTCGTGTTTGAACCGGGACTAATGGGTGGTGGTATTAGTAACAACCCATTAGTCCCGGTAACAACCCATTAGTCCCGGTTCATGAACCAGGACTAAAGGCCCTTACGAATTGGGACTATTAGGTGTTTTTCTACTAGTGATAGAAAACTGAAAGAAAAACCATCACAACAGCTGAGCGACACACATAAGGTTCCGCACTCACACCACACCATAGCGGTCTCATCGTGGCAGCGTGAAGGCGTCACCGACACCTCCCCTAGAGTCATCATCGCCATCCCTAAACCCTCAAATGATTTTGACTTCGCCGTTGGTGATTGTCGACTCAATCGACACTGCAGAGACCGAGTGAAGCTACATGAAGATTTATGCAAGGACTGGGCCACCTGCGACCAGACAATGCAACTCCGACTCAAGCGAAGAACTGCGGAGGATAACTAGGCATGGCTCGCGCTGCAGAAGATCAACGAACGAACCACCTGCTGCTTGCAATCGTACGCTACTTGGCCCTGCCACTGTAGATTTGACTTTGCGGCAACAAACCAGCTGTGGCAATCCCGCGGACACGCGAGAGAAGAACTTCCTCGTCCACATGACTCTAGGTGATATGCGCTCAATGCCGATGAAAGGTCAGGCCCCTGTCACAATGCACCCTATGTAAACCACCAACAACACCTTCCGAGTATGTCGCACCAATATGCCATCGCCCCCACTCGAGCCACAACATCGCACGACCCGGATACCCGCAGCCCATGCTCAGGGCAACCGCATGCAGACTGGACGCCAAACCACACCATGGGCAGCCGGTCCGCCATGCCACTACTCGCTCTCGAGTTGCAACACCGTACAATCCGGATGCATGCAGCCCACGCTGCTAAAGGCAATCGCACGCAGACCACGAATGCCACACCACATATGGGGCTGCCGCCCCTTCTAACTTTCTACCCAAGCGAAGGCCAGGACGATGCCCCGCCCCATGGAGGCGCCTCGCGCATCACTTTCCGAGGCCACCGCCTCGGCGCACATCAGTTATCCGCAACAAGCACAAGCTAGCTCGTCCAAGCAATGCCCCAAAGGGAGAAGCGAGGAAGACGTCGCTGTTGCCTGCTCTAGAAACCATCTGGAGCTTAGGTTTTCGCCCAGAGAGCCCAAGAAACAAATACATTAAGAGGAATTCGACGACAATGCCTCCAAGGAGGGATACGACTCTCGAAAGCGCCGCTATTGATGGAACCGACAGAGTCGGGTCAAGGCTTGTGCCTGAAAGACCCTCATCCCTACGGTGGTCTGCGGATCTGGACCACCCACATGTGTGGAGACCGTCAGAGCCGCTCTTGCTCAACATGCGCTCTCCATTGTCGACTACCAAGCTTGTCCGCGTTAGGACCCACAACATCACCTTATGTTGTGAGTGATATGCCAGCGCACACTCCATGGGTTCCAAACGGATGCGGATCTGTCAGATGAGCCAAATCTGGCCACCATGGCTCTAGCCCGGGGCCATCGCCCCGGATTCCTCCTCACTCCGCAACTGCCGAATACCGATCAGCAAGCCGCTGCACCCTACAGGGGTGCCAACACTCCACCATGCACCATATCGCGTCCCCGCCCACACAACGTGCCCAGGCCACGGCCAGAGCCCCGCTGCGATGCGCACGTGCACACCAGGACCACGCCGCACCTGACTAGAGGGCCAAAGAAGCACAGGCCTCCTCGCCCCCAGGGGCCGGAGGAGAGGTGCTCCAGATTGCCGGCACAATCCGTGCGTCGACCGACGTGCCGGCGCCCACACACACCAGCCATGGGGACGAGCCATGCCCACAGGAAGAAAGCCTTGCCTCCGCCGCTTCCACACGGGCTTTGCCCGGCGGCGCACCCCGGCGGCGGTGAGGAGGGAAGACGGCGAGACGGAAGCTGTCGACGGTGGCTAGGTTACCACCCGTGTCGCTCGTGCGGAGCGACGAGTTTTAGTTTCCAGTGGTGTGGGCTTTTTGTTGTTATTTCTTTTCAATTGTTTCTGTCGGGCTACACTATTGTGACATGTTTATTTTTTCCAATCGCGGAACATGCACATGCTTACACCTACTACCTTGTTTATTATCAACTCTCTACCAATAATGTATTTTGCCAAGAAACGTCTATGCTGTTTCATCACTTTGGTTTTGCAGTATTGTGTATACTTGAAAGTTGTTTTCGGGGAGCTGGGCAGAAGGAAAAGAGGCTCCTAGCTAAAGTTGTCTCGCCCTGCTTCAAAACTACAGGGCGCGCGCTACGGCTTTGACCTAACGGCCTCCGTTTGCTGGAATCGGAATAGTTGAGAACAAAGTGACGAACGGGTGCGTAACGCGTGGGAATCTGCCGAACAGTTCGGGCCAAATCCTGAAGAAAGCTCAAAAGCGCTGTTTGATGAGCCTGCGTAGTATTAGGTAGTTGGTCAGGTAAAGGCTGACCAAGCCAATGATGCTTGGCTGGTCTTTTCGGATGATCAGCCACACTGGGACTGAGACACGGCCCGGACTCCCACAGGGGGCAGCAGTGGGGAATCTTGGACAATGGGCGAAAGCCCGATCCAGCAATATCGCGTGAGTGAAGAAGGGCAATGCCGCTTGTAAAGCTCTTTCGTCGAGTGCGCGATCATGACAGGACTCACCAAAGCATCATGTAGGTTCACAACCTTTTGATATGAAAAGGTGATGCCCTTTTATTTATTGATAATGTAAAATTAAAACGCCCCTCCAAATGACGAGTGCTTAATTACCAATGTGTAAAAGACTGCATTGCGCTACACTAGGACACTGACATTCATCTCGTGGAGACAGAATGAATACTCCAACTGCGACACGAGAGTAATGTCTACTGATGCCATCTCTCCCTTTACACACACCACTATATCCCCACCAGACTATATATATTGTTCATTCCTCCAACTTCCTACGAGTGATTCTGTATTACTAGGTCTGGGCATATATATTAGCAAGGTAGTTGGCATCCATATTCACAAAAGAGAAAGGTAGCTGGCAACCACATACAGGTACGAGACCATAATACAAGAACTATAGAGATATATGCATGGACATACGGGGATCAGAGGCAGCGGGATGTTAGCAAATCGTATTTACATGACCATCAGTCGTTGAAGTGGAGGCTGAAGCACATTTCCTGATAGCTGCAGTTGACTTGAAGAGTGAAATCTTCACGGGGCATATCATTATTGAGTCCGACTGCGCCGCAGTGGCCACATCTATCAAATACCATAACGTCAATAGATCTAAATGGTGGGTTATTTATGAAGATGCTAAGCAATCAACTAGTGAGTTTGAGTCATGTTCTATCAGGAGGATTGGTAGACAGAGCAATCTTATAGCCCATTGGCAGCATACAGTAGAATCAATGGTGAATTCTTTCTTCCGGACAGTGTGCCATCTTGTATTATTCCATTCTGTGAAAGTGATTGTAACCCTGGTCGATCCCGATTTAATATAAGCTCTCTTTTGGCCCACAAGAAAAATGCATTCTCGACATGTTCGATGATATGTGCCTCCAAATCCTACCGCTAATGTTTCACAAGGTAAAAATTCAAGTGCTAATGGGTCAGCATTACAAAATATGCCTCACTTGGACCAATTATCTTTTTTTTGAGAAACACCTGGACCAATTATATCTGCAGGGCAGGGTTTCGGTAACTTTCGTTCATTTCCTGATATCAAATGATCATTTTCTTTGTCGGGCAGGGTTTGAAAAAAGTTCATTGAAATAGTTCCGGGTCTAGACAAGGAGCTGCAATTTAGACACCACAAAGTAAGTAGTACTAGCTGTTAGCGAATATAGTTTCTGTAGCAGCCTCCAACTCTTTCCTTTACTTGTTCTACTCAAACTCTTGTAAACCTTCCTTGTACGCCAAGGCTTGGCTTCGGCACATCAATATATACAGCCCGCGACTCCCCCATGAAAAATTTGCACCTGAATGATGTCTTGCATGTCCCTCAAACATCAAAAAATCTTGTTTCCGTTCATCGATTCACCCTTGATAACAATGTTCTCATAGAATTCTACCCTTATTTTTTCTTGGTTAAGGATTTGAGAACAAGGAGAATCATTCTTAGAGGACGGTGCATGGGAGGCCTCTATCCACTTATATCATCATCATCATCTTCATGGTCAAATAAGCAAGCCAACATTGTGACCAAGCCATCATCATCAAGGTGGCATAGTCGTTTAGGTCATCCATCTTCAGTCATAGTTAAATACGTTCTTAGCAAAAATAAACTCTCTTATGAGAATAGTGTTGAGTCAGTTTGTGATCCGTGTCAACAAGCAAAAAGTCATCAATTACCTTATTGCATCTCTACTAGTGTGTCTACTGTTCCTCTACAACTCATATTTTCAGATGTATGGGGGCCAGCCCCTACTTCGGTTGGGAGATTTTCTTATTATGTAAGCTTTATTGATGACTATAGTAAATTTACTTGGATTTATTTGTTAAAGAAACGGTCTGATGTTTTCCAAGTCTTTCTCAATTTCCAAAATCTTGTTGAACGCAAACTGAACTCTAAAATCATTGCTATGCAAAGTGACTGGGGTGGTGAGTATGAAAAATTGAACTCTTTCTTTCAAAAACTTGGCATATCACATCATGTCTCTTGTCCTCATGCTCACCAACAAAATGGATCTGCTGAAAGAAAGCATCGTCACATAGTTGATATGGGGCTTGCATTGCTCGCAAATGCATTCATGCCACTTAAATTTTGGGATGAAGCATTCTTAACTGCTACACATCTTATCAATTTGCTTCCAAGCAAAGTTATCAAATTTGAAACTCCTATTACACGACTCCTTGGTGTCACACCAAACTACACATCTCTTCGTGTTTTCGGTTGTGCATGTTGGCCCAATCTTAGACCCTACAATACACGCAAACTTGCCTTCCGCTCAAAAAAGTGTGTCTTTTTAGGCTATAGTCCCATGCATAAAGGCGTCAAATGTCTTGATGTTCCTAGTGGTAGGATCTACATATCCCGAGATGTTGTCTTTGATGAATACGTGTTTCCGTTTGCATCACTTCATCCCAATGCCGGTGCACTTCTTCGCAAGGAAATTCTTCTTTTTCCTCCACATCTTCGGTCTTTTGATCATGGGGGCAACAATTGTACTAATCAAAGTGACGATATTTCTACTAGTACTTGCCCTTCTCTGTTGCCTGTGCAGGTCTCTAGAGAAAACATGGCTCAAATTGATCAAAATCCTGAAAATATAGCTCTAATTGATCCTATATTGCATGATGAGGAAGAAGACGAACCTGGCACGAACAACAAAGGTGATCCAGCGGCGCCTGGAACTCCTGTGCGCGGGCAGACCTCGGATCGCGCGAGCAGATCCGCCTCGGATCGCGCCTCTGTTAGCTGCGGCAACGAATCCAAGGAGGGCCACTCCCGCGCCGCCACCTCAGCAACAGGCGGGACCAGCAGCAGGGCCGGACCCCCCTCGCCCCGCGTGCGCCTGCAACCGCGGTCGGGCAGCGGATCGGCTGTGCCGGACCGGGCGGTTGGCCCTCGTGTGCGCTCTGGGGAGGGGGCCACACCTTCGGCTGCAGGATCATCTACGCAGGAGGCAGCAGATTCCCCTGTGTCAGCACATGCAGGCTCGTCAGGATCTTCTGTGGCCAGCATTCCTGAGGTTCACCCAGCAGCTTCTTCACGGGTTATGACACGTCTACAGAAAGGTATACGGAATCCTAAAATAAGAAAAGATGGAACTATACCATATGGAATGTTGTGTATTTCAGGAGAGCCAACAACGTTGAGTAGTGCACTTGACGATCCTAAGTGGAAGAAGGCAATGGATGAGGAATATTCTGCACTTATGAGGAACAAAACCTGGCATCTTGTACCAAACCAAAAAGGCAAAAATATCATCGATTGCAAATGGGTGTACAGAATCAAAAAGAAGGCAGATGGCTCCATTGACAGGTATAAAGCATGTCTAGTTGCAAAGGGCTTTAAGCAACGTTATGGTATTGATTATGAGGACACCTTTAGTCCTGTTGTGAAAGCTGCAACTATCAGACTTGTGCTAGCCATTGTTGTATCCAAGGGTTGGAGCCTAAGACAGCTAGATGTACAGAACGCGTTTTTGCATGGTGTTCTGGAAGAGGAAGTGTTCATGAGACAACCACCTGGATATGAGGATAAGGAATCACCACATTATGTTTGCAAGCTTGACAAAGCACTCTATGGTCTAAAACAAGCACCCAGAGCATGGTACTCCAGATTAAGCTTACAGTTGAAATATGTTGGTTTCATTGCCTCTAAAGTTGATATGTCTTTGTTTATTTATAACAAGGCTGGAGTAGTCATTTTTGTGCTTATATATGTTGATGATATTATAGTTGCAAGTTCTTCACAAAATGCTACTAATGCACTTCTGCATGACTTGAGCTCAGAGTTTGCCTTGAAAGACTTGGGTGACTTGCATTTCTTCCTTGGGATTGAAGTTAGAAAAACTCAAGATGGTATTGTGTTAAATCAGGAGAAATATATCATTGAGCTTTTGTCTCGCATGGGAATGAAGAATTGCAAGCCAGTACCTACACCTTTATCTTCCTCAGAAAAACTCTCAGCATATGAAGGTGAGCCACTTCAAGAAGAAGAGAGCACAAGGTACAGAAGTACTGTGGGAGCATTACAATATCTAACTCTAACACGTCCAGATATCTCATTTGCTGTTAATAAAGTTTGACAATATCTTCATGCTCCCACTTCCGCACATTGGTCAGCTGTCAAGAGAATTGTAAGATATGTGAAGCATACTATGGGAACAGGACTTCACTTCAAACGTTCTGGCTCCTCTCTTGTGAGTGCATTCTCTGATGCTGACTGGGCAAGATGCAGTGATGATAGAAGATCAACTGGAGGTTTTGCAGTGTTCTTTGGGTCCAATCTTATTTCTTGGAGTGCTAGAAAGCAAGCAACTGTGTCACGATCAAGCACAGAAGCTGAATACAAGTCCTTGGCGAATGCAACTGCTGAAATCAGTTGGGTTGAATCACTTCTTGAGGAATTGGGGATCAAGAAAAATCGTATCTCATGTTTATGGTGTGATAACCTGGGAGCAACATACTTTTCTGCAAACCCTGTGTTTCATGCAAGAACAAAGCACATAGAAATTGATTTTCACTTTGTGCGAGAGAGAGTTGCAGCAAAGAAAATTGAGATACGATTTATTCCCTCTAAGGATCAAGTGGCGGACGGCTTTACAAAGGCTTTACCAGCAAGACCGTTTGAGGAGTTCAAGAGTAATCTTAATCTAGGGTAGTTAAGATTAAGGAAGGGTGTTAGCGAATATAGTTTCCGTAGCAGCCTCCAACTCTTTCCTTTACTTGTTCTACTCAAACTCTTGTAAACCTTCCTTGTATGCCAAGGCTTGGCTTCGGCACATCAATATATACAGCCCGCTACTCCCCCTCGAGGGGTAGGGAACGCTTATCATCTTACACTAGCTAGTTCCGTGCATCTCTCATTGATTCTACTTTCATCAATATCATTATCATGCTTACTTATCAGTTTGACAGATGTCCGGGACTAATTTATGTGGATACTATGTTTGCGAGTTCATTCGCCACTCGACCTCTGAGCGGGGCTTATCTGACCAACAATTTGAAGTACGTAAGCAATATTCACAATTTTATTTTATTACCATCAATTATGTTTAATTTCATTCATATATATATGTATTGACCCCCTTCTTTAAATTAGATCTGGGAGAAGCGGAACGAACTCCTACCACCTGATCGCATACGAGCAATTCAAGAGGAATTGGCGGGATTCTTTGTTGACCACATCATACCTAAAGATGGAGAATACCATCAAGAATTCCAAATAGATTTTGGTGGATGATGTCAGAGATCGTAAGAGATGCTACATTGTACAGATGTAGTAGCGGATTGATATACAAAAACTTGTTGTTCGACCAAGCACGGAGAAAGAAAGGTCACTTCTCTCTATATATGTTCATGACGATCTTGTGTAATGGTTCCTTCATTGCGATATGTAGTAGCTAGCGTTGAGTTGGATGGAAAATATTAAATAAAAATGAAACCATAAATGTAAAAGAATTGAAGGGTAAACACAAAAGTAAAAGGGGGAAACACAATATGAAAACCCCTAAACCCCTCTTTTTTTAAACCCCAGTGTCTGGCAGCTGCTGATGCGTGGCTGCCTTTTAGTCCCGGTCGGTATTACCAACCAGGACTAAAATTCCTCCTGCCTGGGCGCCCCAGAGCGGCCACATGGAGCTCCTTTAGTCCTGGTTCGTAAGGCACCTGGACTAAAAGTGCGGGCCTTTACTCCCGACCGTTTATTCCCGGTTGCAGAACCGGGACTAAAGGCCCTCTGAAACCGGACTGATGCCCTTTTTTCTACTAGTGTAATAGATTTGTGTCCGCGTACTGGGTGTGCGGGTTTGGGTTTGCATTGGTTCTTTTCCTCAGTGATGACACTTGCGGATTCCGCCATCACCGTAGAGCGGTCCTCCGCCGCGCCGGCCGGTGGGCTCGTTGGGGAAAAAGGAGATATGGCGTTTCTCGGAAGGAGAGAAAACATGTGGGGTAGGGTGTGCACTGCGTGGGGCCATAAGCACTGCATGGGGCATATATATTACTCCCTCCTGCCCAAAATATAAGGCGCGGTTTGACTTTTCTGGTCTTCGTTACGGAACTTTGACTATGATTTTCATGTATTCTATGTCTATAAAATTAGTATACATACATATGAAATAAAATTGTTCTGCAAGACAAATACGATGATGTCATTTATAGATGTTCAATCCATATACATTGATATATATTAGTGGTCAAAGTCGTGCGTCAAAAACTGTAAAAAATCAATCGCGCCTTATATTTTGGGAAGGAGGGAGTAGCAAGGTAGTTGGCAACCATATTCGCAAAAGAAAAAGGTAGTTGGCAACCACACACAGGTACGAGACCATAATACAAGAACTACAGAGATGTGCATGGACATACGGTCAGAATCAGAGGCAGCGGGATGTTAGCAAATCGTATCTACACGACCATCAGTCGATGAAGGGGAGGGTGAAGCACATTTCCTTATAGCTGTAGTTGACTTGACGAGTGAAATCTTCACGGGGCATATCATTATTGAGTCCGACTGCGCCGCAGTGGCCACAGCTATCAAATACCATAACGTCAATAGATCTAAATGGTTGGTTATTTATGAAGATGCTAAGCAATCAACTAATGAGTTTGAGTCCTGTTCTATCAGGAGGATTGCCAGAGACAACAATATTATAGCCCATTGGCAGCATACAGTAGAATACTGTTGGAAATATGCCCTAGAGGCAATAATAAAAGGATTATTATTATATTTCTTTGTTCATGATAGTTGTCTTTTATTCATGCTATAATTGTATTATTCGAAAATCGTAATATACGTGTGAATACTTAGACCACAACATGTCCCTAGTGAGCCTCTAGTTGACTAGCTCGTTGATCAACAAATAGTCATGGTTTCCTGACTATGGACATTAGATGTCGTTGATAACGGGATTACATCATTGGGAGAATGATGTGATGGACAAGACCCAATCCTAAGCATAGCACAAGATCGTGTAGTTCGTTTTGCTAGAGCTTTTCTAGTGTCAAGTATCTCTTCCTTAGACCATGAGATCGTGTAACTCCCGGATACCGTAGGAGTGCGTTGGGTGTACCAAACGTCACAACGTAACTGGGTGACTATAAAGGTGCACTACAGGTATCTCCGAAAGTGTCTGTTGGGTTGACACAGATCGAGACTGGGATTTGTCACTTTGTATAACGGAGAGGTATCATTGGGCCCACTCGGTAGTGCATCATCATAATGAGCTCAAAGTGACCAAGTGTCTGGTCACGGGATCATGCATTACGGTACGAGTAAAGTGACTTGCCGGTAACGAGATTGAACGAGGTATTGGGATACCGACGATCGAATCTCGGGCAAGTAACATACCGTCTGACAAAGGGAATAGTATACGGGGTTGCTTGAATCCTCGACATCGTGGTTCATCCGATGAGATCATCGAGGAGTATGTGGGAGCCAACATGGGTATCCAGATCCCGCTGTTGGTTATTGACCGAAGAGCCGTCTCGGTCATGTCTGCATGTCTCCCGAACCCGTAGGGTCTACACACTTAAGGTTCGGTGACGCTAGGGTTGTATGAATATGAGTATGCAGCAAACCGAATGTTGTTCGGAGTCCCGGATGAGATCCCGGACATCACGAGGAGTTCGGTAATGGTCCAGAGGTAAAGAATTATATATAGGAAGTGCTGTTTCGGTCATCAGGAAAGTTTCGGGGTCACCCCGTATTGTACCGGGACCACCAGAAGGGTCCCGGGGGGTCCATCGGGTGGGGCCACCTATCCCAGAGGGCCCCGTGGGCTGAAGTGGGAGGGGAACCAGCCCCTAGT
>NC_057803.1:697657632-697658267 GCF_018294505.1 Triticum aestivum
CACTTGCCTTGGGGGGCACTCCACCCCCCCTGGCCGCCGTCCCCCTTGGGAGATTAGATCCCCCAGGGCCGGCGCCCCCCCGGGGGCCTATATAAAGGAGGGGGAGAGGGCAGCCGCACCCTGTGTCTTGGCGCCTCCCTCCCCCTGCTACACCTCTTTCTCCTCCCGCAGTAGCTTGGCGAAGCCCTGCCGGAGTCCTGCTGCATCCACCACCACGCCGTTGTGCTGCTGAATCTTCATCAACCTCTCCTTCCCCCTTGCTGGATCAAGACGGAGGAGACGTCACGCTGACCGTACGTGTGTTGAACGCGGAGGTGCCGTCCGTTCGGCGCTAGGATCTCCGCTGATAGGATCACGACGAGAACGACTACCTCAACCTCGTTCTCTTGAACGCTTCCGCACGCAATCTACAAAGTGGTATTTAGATGCATCTCTCTCCTTTCACTCGTTGCTTAGATGAACTCATAGATGGATCTTGGTGAAACCGTGGGAATTTTTTTATTTTCTGCAACATTCCCCAACAAATACTAGAATCAATGGTGTATTCTTTCTTCTGGCCTCTAACCTGGGTTTTCTTTGGGCAATACGCAGTGTGTGAATCGTATATTGAAAACATTATACATATCTATACATCT
>NC_057803.1:697658745-697665538 GCF_018294505.1 Triticum aestivum
TATATATACATACAAGCTTTTAAATAGCGTTCGCTACCTCCGCTATTGCGTCCGCAATAGCGATAGCGTCACCCTGCCGCTATTAGTTTAAGGTTGCGTTAGAAAATAGCGTGTTGTCATGATGCGGGCGCAATATCACTTGTTAGACCGCTATATCGTCCGCTATCCGCAATATTGCCCGCTATATAAGTCCTTGTTGTTCTGTTGTGTAATCTATTTTGGTAAATGTGTCTTACTTGCATGGTTGCACGACCAAATATTGTTCAATTATAGTTTATATTCTTACATAAATGACGACTTCTCAAATTAAGTGTCATATTTTTTGTCAATGGCCTAGAAATAAACACAACAATCTCAAATTTATGTGTGTTTTTTAGTATTTTTTATAATACGAGAAAAGTTTATACGAGAAAAATTATACGATGCAATGATTGTTTTTAATATCGTATAATTTTTTCTGTACCATATAAAATTTAATTGACACATTTATTAGTATCACATGAAAAACCGAACATTCCAAAGTATAAAAGGTTGCACGCATGTTATTTGAAGCAGATGTTTCAGTGGTAGCGAGCGCGCGCTGCGAACTGCTTAACGCAGATTCGAATACCGGCGGGCGGGCGGTAGTTTATACTTTTGAATTTTTTTAGTCTCGCACCCAGAGCTAGCTGCTGCTGCGCCACTGCATCGTTCACATCAATGAGCCCGCGCATACACCTATTTATACTTTGAGCTGTGTTCCATTTTTTTGTGTATATATATTTTTCCGGGATTTCTTTAATCTTTTTTCAGGCCATCGGTTTTCTTCTGTATGCAGTGTGTGCATCGTATATTGAAAAAATTATACATATATATGCATCTTATATTAAAAATGTTGAATATATATTGGATGAACGTTATTACAATACGACAAAAGTTCATCTTATTTTTTTAAAATGTTCATCTTATACATAAATATGATAATTGTATATTGAAAAAGGTTCAATATGTGATGAGCAATTTTTTTCATATACGATACGCTTTATCCAATGAAAATTTCAATATATGATGCAATGAATATTTTTCTAATTATACGGTGCAATAAACTTTTTTAATATCATATAATTTTTCTGTATCATATAAAATTTAATGTACACATGTATTAGTATCGCATAAAAAACTGAACGTTCCAAAATATAAAAAAGTTGCACATATGCTATTTGAAGCAAATGTTTGAGTGGTAGCGAGTGTGCTCTGCGAACTGCTCGGCGCTGATTCGAATACCGGCAGGAAGGCGGTAGTTTATTTTTCGAATTTTTTTAATTTCCTATGAAAAACAGAACTGTAAAAATTATACAAAGCCGTATGCGTGCCAATGTACGCAAAAGGAACAGTAACGCAGCGGCGGCGAGCGCTCTGTGCAAACGGCTAGCCGCAGCTCGAATCCTGGCGAGCGCGCGTGTTAAACTTTTCCCTATAAAAAACAGGACGACATAAAGTATACAATGCGAACGCGTGCGTTTTGACATAAAGTATCCGGTAGCGCAGTGGTTCGAATCCCAGTTTGTGCGCTCGCGCTAAGAGCATCTCTAGCAGACCCCGCAAAACGCGTCTGCAGTTCGCGGAAAAACGGCTTTGCGGGCCGGCGGGAGCGGCGCCAGACCAGAACCCGCAAAGCCGACCCGTAAAAGAGCACAAATTTGCACTTGAAATTGACACAAGATAATACATTTCTTTGCTTCTTCAACAATATTGGATACATAGATATCACCAAATCTTTGCTAGAATAGCAAGACAAAAAAAAACAAGAACCACAATTATGCATTTTTGAAGATTTTCAACTTCCATAACTGCTCCCATGACCAATATCTTCTTCATGCATTCATTGTTGATCCGTGGATTCTTGATTTTGCATTCTTCATTCTTCTTCTTTGGTTCTAAAGAAGTGGACGTTGCTTCCCCTCTAGTTGCACATGCAGCCGCTTCATTGCCTTCGTTTCTGCTAAGAAGTGCACCAACATCTATTAAGTTTCTTTCTATCAATAAATCAATGTATTTGCCTTCCTGAAACCAAAATGAGCATGCATCTTCCTACACACATGATGGTGTTCGAAATGAGCTATCACAATTGAATCAAAGAATGCGGTGCCAAAGCCGAATGAAAAGAACACATTCCCCGTCGTTTTCGCATTTGAAGAACACCCATCTGGGGTGCTTCGGCGTGCTCGAAGTTAGCCGCAGCACTGTCCATGTGCAGTCATCGCACTGTATGAGCGGCATCGGGAGCCGCAGAGCCGCTGCGCGAGCGCCGAGCCCGGCGGCCGGCCGGCCGGCCGAATCCATGCCGGCAAACTGTCGGCAGCGGCGACATGACGAACCCGTGCATGCGGTGATGGGACTTTGCCGGGGATGCACGAGGTGCTCCCCGACCGTCCATCGCTTGGCGCAGCCACCGGCGGCCGGAAAAGCCAAATTCGGGCTGCCCCCAACGAAGGGCCGTAGATCGGCAACTTTTCGGCCCGCTGATGCAGGAGGGGGTGCGGAGGGCAACCTCGTGCGTGTGGCGGCCTTCGGCGTGATCTTGCTGACTACATTTGCCGGAATCTTGGGCGGCGGCCCGACGGCGGGGCGAGGAGGAGCGGGGAGGTGGTAGGCGGGGAAAGCGCGGGCTGAAATATTCTCCCCACCAACCGCTCCCGCTATATGCAGGGCACCGATGGGGTGGGGGTGTGGGGGGAGGGGGCGGGGAGGAACCCTCGTATTCACGGGTCGGGGAAGAGATTTTGCCGCGCCCCACAAATTTTTTTACGGGCCGGCCGCGTTTGCGGGGTCTGTTCGGGCGGGATTTTCCACGCCGACCCGTATTTTGGCGGTTATTTTGCGGGTCGGGGCGTTATGCGGGGTCTGCTAGAGATGCTCTAATGTAGTCTTTTTTAGGCCAGACCCTTATCTGGCAAACTAGTGACATATACGTGATTGAATAAAAACAAAGGGTCTTTTTTGCAAAATAACATGCCACATCAGCACCTGAAAGAGGGCGCCGCGGGTTAGATACAACGTCAACACACTGTTATACGTGGCTTAGACCATTTTGCAACAATATGTCACAGAGATGGTACTGGCTTGCAAAAAATATGACTAATGGTATCAATCCGTTACAACATGTCGAAGTGTGGTACTTCTATGATATTAACTCCGTTTTCTTTTGCCCCACGGGGTTGTAATAAATTAGCGCATCCATTAGCTCTTTGGCGCTCGCCAAGATGTTGATCGGGAGTTCAGGTCTGGGACCATCCCAGATGATGTAAACGTTCGTCAGGCCAGCATCTTGGTTGGACCTTTTTTTCCAGGTAAATACCCCTCATATATTAACTCAGAATGTTCGGAGGGATGATTACAGGGTCATGCGGGGTGCCAAACCACACATGGCAGACAATATCAAGAGAAATAGCATATCTAGCTAGCTTGTGAGCCTCAAAGTTACTCTTCCTACTTTCAAAACAAAAATTACAAGCGTCAAACTCATCCTTCCTTGCATGAATCTCCTTAATTATAGCCGTGTTTCTTCCTCCAGAGCCTTCTTCAATGACTTTGACAACTGACTTGCAATCTGAAGAAATAAGAAGGCGGTGCTCGTCTAGGTCCAGAGCCAAAGTTAAAGCTTCCCTTCAAGCCAACGTTTCAAGCGTTGTAGGATCTGTGATAGAGTAGACCATAGCAGATGCACCCAAGTACTCTCCCCTTTCATCCCTGCACACAACTGTAGCAGAGCCCCTTCCATTATGTGATGAAACAGCAGCATCAACATTAAATTTTGAGAAACTCGGAGGTGGTCGAACCCAGGGTTCGCGTGTACTGTGACCAGCAGTTGTGCCTGCTTGAACATGTCTCCTAGGTGTCTCGATCAAAGTTAGATCATCAATGAACCTTTTTATAAACAAATGAGTTGACATAGGAGATTGGAATTCGGCCTCGTGAATCGCCTTCCGTCGTGCAAACCAAATCGCCCATAGAGTGACTGTCATTTGCAGAAATTCCCCCTGCGATAGTGATGCTTTCATTTGTGTTGGCCATGTGCTCTACAATGTCTGAATCCGGCAAAGCCCACACACATCTGAACGGCGAGCACTCCAACAGTGCATGCTTCCATGAATCTTCCGTGCCACACAAGCTGGACCTCGTGTTATCAGCCATGTTCCACTTTGCTCTGACATCGTTAGTTGGCAAAGAATGAAGAGCAAGTCTCCAGAGAAATAATTTGAGCTTGGCTGGGACTTGCGTTCCCCAAAGAGCGACCCAATCCTTTGCTGTTTGTTCATTTGTAGAAGATCTTGCAGACTCCTCAAGCCAACTGCCTCTGGTGAATTTTGTGTGAACCAACATTTTGTAAGCAGAGCAGATAGTGAACATGCCATTTTTCTCCTTGCTCCAGGACCAAAACTCTTTGACCTGTAGTGTGCATAAAGGTATATCAAGGATAGTTTCAGCGTCCATAGGCAGAAAAGTGTCACGGATTAACTCATCCCTCCAGCTAGCCGATGTATGGTCAATTAACTCGCTGACCAAAATAGGTCCCAAGGTCGATGGTGGAGTAATTGGCCTCATCATTATATCTCTCGGTAGCCAATTGTGTTGCCATATTCCCGTACTTAAACCATCACCAATTCTGCGTATCAGCCCTTGGACTAGTACGTCTCTTCCTTCAAGCAATGAGCGCCATATCTGTGAAGGGTGACTCCCCAAGGATGCATCTAAAATTGTTGATTGAGGGAAGTACACACATTTCAAAATGCTTGCACTAAGCGTGTGGGGGTCCTGAAGCACCCTCCAGGCTTGTCTGGCTAGCAAGGCTAAATTGAATAGTTCCATGTCATGAAAACCAAGACCTCCCATATACCTTGGCCTAGACATGATGTCCGAAGATACCCATGCAACTTTCCGGGTACCATTCTTGCTCCCCGACCAGAATTTACGAATGATAGAATTGATGTGCTCAGTAAGGCCCCTTGGAAGTTTAAAGCATGACATAGAATATACCGAAATGGCTTGAATGACAGATTTAATAAGCACCTCTTTACCTCCAACTGACAATAACTTTTCAAGCCAACCTTGAACCTTCTTCCAAATTCTATCTTTGAGATACTTGAAAGTTCTGTTTTTGGATTTACCAACATTAGACGGCATGCCAAGATATTTATCATTTAATGCCTCTTTAGTCACACCAAGAGAAGTCATTACCTCGTGTCTGAGGTTATCAGGACAACCCTTACTAAAGAAAACTGAAGATTTGTCACGGTTAATTCTTTGGCCTGATGCGCAACAGTATACATCCAAAAGATTTGATAACTATTCCGCTCCTTCACGACTTGCTTTAAAAAACAGCAGGCTGTCATCAGCCAAAAGAAGGTCACTTACTGCCGGGGCAGTGTCCGCCACTTTAATTCCACAAAGATTAGATGATTGAACATTAGCTTTCAAGAGGCATGAAAGGCCCTCTGCTGCCAGCAAGAATAGATAGGGTGAAAGAGGATCTCCCTGACGGATAGCTCTTGTGGGTTTGAACTCATCAAGTTTTTTTCCATTGAACAAAACTGAGGATTTAACTGCACTCACCATACTCATTACCACCAAGATCCACCGAGCTTTAAAGCCCAACTTGGTCATGATTGCTTGAAGATAGGCCCGTTCCTCTCGATCACAGGCCTTCATCATATCCAACTTTAAAGTGCATAACCTATGCTTCTTTGCCTTATTTCTTTTCATAAAATGTAAGCATTCATACACAAAAATAATGTTATCAATGATTAGACGTCCTGGTACAAAGGTTGATTGCTCTTCGGAAATTATCCCGGGCAAAATCTGTTTGAGGTGGTTTGCAACAACCTTGGACGCAATCTTGTAAAGCACATTACATAAGCTGATCGGGCGGAATTGTGAAAGAGTGGAGGGGTTGGATACCTTTGGAATCAGCACTAGGATGCTGGCATTAATCATTTCAGTGCTGTCCAATCCCCCAACAATATGAAGAACTGCATCTGTCACATCATCACCACAGACCTCCCAAATCCCAATTATGTTGAAAAAATTGAGCTGGAAAACCATCTGGCCTAGGTGCCTTTTGAGGGAACATCCGAAAAAGGGCAGTTTTCACCTCGTCCCTCGTGTACGTTGCTGTAAGAACTTCATTCATGGCATCAGTGACCTTCACAGGGACACAAACAATTACTTTGTGAATGTCGGTCACCCCTTCTGACTGGAATAATGATGAATAAAAATCCGTCGCCATGGCCTCCAAGAGCAACGGGTCCTCAATGGTTAGCCCGTTTGATGCAGCTAAACTTTTAATCAAGTTTCTTCTCCTTCTCTTATTCGCTCTTTGGTGAATAAAGAACGTGTTTTTATCGCCCGCAGATAGCCATTCTATTATGTCCCTTTGTCTCCACATGATCTTTTGACGGTGGTACAATTCGACCAGGTTTTCATTAATTTTCATCTGTAAATGATCTTGGTTGGACCTGGGTGATGTATGGAATCATAGTGTTCCATCTCAAAAAAAAAAAAGATATCGGGAGGTGGTGGCTGGTATCTTTTTCTCTTCTCTTTAGTCTTTTTTTTGCGACTTCAGTTCTGTGTAAAATAACATCCCTATGTCATCATATTATCAGCGGGTAATATGTCGTTCCATTGAACTTGAATAATGTACTAAAACAATCTACACAAACGGATTGGTGTTTGTTGCTCAGGTGGAATGTCGTCATCTGTTTCGTGTTTGTCGCTCGGGCGAATATGTCATTGTTTTTCTTTTTTCATATAC
>NC_057803.1:697665799-697708665 GCF_018294505.1 Triticum aestivum
ATGGTATGAATCAATGTCGATGTAGGTCACCACTGCTATATATATCCTTTGTAAGCCCCCGCATGAAATATGTTCATCATTGTAGCCGGACGTGATCGCCCCTGGTATGAACATCCTGGCGGCCCGGATGGCAGGATGTCGTCGTCGTGACCGCACTGATCAAAGAACTAAATACCGACTGGATGCCGGTGATGATTCGATCGGCCCTGATGACGACGGCGAAGACGGAGGATAACCCGAGGCAGGCCATCGTCCACAGCGGGCTCGAGAGCGCTGTCAATTTGACTACACTAGTGTAATACAACGAACTCATCGACATTTTGGAAAATTTCTTTACTAATATTAGATTTAAAACGTCTCTCCAGAGACTGGGCGTCTACCAAGTACATTCTTGCACCAACATCTACCTGTTCCAGCAACGACAAAGCATCTTCTGGTCACATGCCCAATTTGGTAAAATGTTTGGAGGAGGTTGCCAGTCTGTTCTCTAATCAGCCAGCTTGATGCAGGGGCACAGAATACATAACACTGTGGATAGGATAGACATAGCGAGTGGATGAAACCAACAGTTTTGGGCAAACGACAAGACCAAGGTTGTGGTATCACTTATTAAGCTCACCCATGGGAGACCTAGAAAAGTCGGAATAAGCACCTCTTTCAGGTAAAGTTCATGAGCGTGGGCAATAAGTTGTCTACATGCTCTGGACCAGATGATGTTGTTAGCACAGGATACATAGAGGTAGTCAGATATGTTTAAACTTGTTCTGTTTCTATCTTTTCTTCTGTTCTTCTTCTCCAAGTCTATCTCTCGTTGTAATCTGGAAGTCCTAGCGATATTCCAAAACATTGTAAGCCACGGCAACTCTTCTATAAATATACATGCGGCCCGAGCAAAGGGTTTAACGCTTCCCATCAAATCTTACATGGTCATCAGAGCCCTTCCTCTCATACATCTAGTTTTCCCTGAGAGATCGATCTAGTTGATCGAGAGAGAAACCTGAAACCTATCCAGAGAGAGACATCGAGAGAAAACATGTCAGGCACCAATGCCAGCACCGCTGCCTCCACCATCGCCGCCACCAATACCGCCTTGATTGGATCCACCATGAGCGCCTTGTCCACCCAATCTGCACCATCCACCTATGCATCCTCTTCCACCTTCAGCAGCGTCTCTTCTCTCGGGTCTCCTCCATCTGAGAAGCTCACGAGGACGAACTTCCTCCTCTGGAAGGCCATCGTGCTACCCCAAATAAAGGGAGCACAGATGGAACACTTCCTTGACGCCGCAACTCCGGCGCCCCCTCCTACCATCACCGTCACCAAAGAAGGGAAAGAGGAGCAAGTCTTCAACTACGCCCGGTCGATCTGGTACGACCAGCAGCAACAGGTACAATGATACCTTATGGGGTCTCTGTCATGTGAGATTCTTGCGCAGGTCGCTACTCTTCAGACGCCGGCCGAGGTGTGGAGTGCCATCCATGCCTCCTTTGCTGCCCAAACGCAAACACAGATCGTCAACACCCGCATCACCCTCGCCAATCTGCAGAAAGGGAGCATGGGCATGCCTGAGTATCTGGCGAAGATCAAAGCCTTCGCCGATGAGATTGCCTGCACCGGCGATCCCCTCTCTGAAGGAGAGCTAACCTCGTATGTGCTCAAAGGGATGGACATCGAGTATAACCCGGTGATCTCAACCCTGGCTGCACGCATCGAGCCGGTGACCGTCCAAGAGCTCTACAATCAGTTGCTAAGTTTTGAAGCCCGTATGAATCTGCTACAAGGTAACAACATCCGCCAGTCTTCGGTTAATTCTATCTCACGTGGTCGCAGCACTGGAGGCCGAGGCCGTGGTCACCGCGGTCACCAACAGGGGCGCGGACGCGGCAACAGCAACAACAGCGGGCGTGGGCGCGCCAACAACTCTGGCCCACGCTCCTCCGGCGCCTCCTACTCCAACACCAGGCCGCGTTGCCAACTTTGCAAAAAGTCAGGGCATGAGGTGAAAGATTGCTGGCACCGCTACGACGAAGATTAAGTGCCTGAAGAGCGCCATGTAGCTGCAGCCATCAGGGAGCAAGAAGAAGCTGGCGAAACCATCTGGTATGCTGATTCTGGAGCTACTGATCATGTCACTAGCGAATTGGAGAAGCTTGCAAACCGGGAGAGATATTATGGCAATGATCAGATAAACACCGCCGCAACTGGAGGAGGTATGGACATACGTCACATTGGTCAATCTTCTATTAATTTCCCTAATATTAAACGTGATCTTCTTCTAAAAGATGTTCTTCATGTCCCGCAACCCAACAAAAATCTTGCTTCCATGTCTCGTTTGTCCGCTGATAACAATATCTTCTTTGAAACTCATCCCAAGTATTTTTTCATTAAGGATCGGGCAACGAGGGAGCTCCTCCATCATGGTAGATGCGTCGGTGGTCTATACCCTGTCACATCAAGAGCTTTTAGCCGCAAGCTTCATCGCCAAGTCTACTCCGTCGTCAAGCCATCTTTAGAAAGGTGGCATCAAAGATTAGGTCATCCTTCATTCAAAATAGTTGATCAAGTAGTGAATAAAGGCAATCTTAAATTGTCTAGTCATGAAAATAAAGAGTCTGTTTGTGATGCTTGCCAATGTGCCAAGAGTCACCAACTCCCCTATCCTAGATCAAATAGTGTGTCTCATGCTCTATTGGAACTGATATTCAGTGATGTATGGGGTCATGCCACAGATTCGTTTGGAAGAAAGAAATATTATGTTAGCTTCATTGATGATTATAGTAAGTTTACATGGATACTTGCTTAAGTTCAAATCCGAAGTCTTCTCTGTCTTCCAAGAATTCCAGAAACTTGTTGAACGTCAATTTAACAAGAAAATCATTACAGTCCAGACTGACTGGGGAGGAGAGTATGAGAAACTCAACTCTTTCTTTAGAAGCATAGGCATTGAGCATCATGTTTCGTGTCCACATGCACACCAACAGAACGGTTCTGCTGAACGCAAACACCGTCATATCGTTGAAGTAGGTCTTTCTCTTCTTGCTCATGCATCTATGCCTCTAAAGTATTGGGATGAAGCATTCATTGCTGCCACTTATCTCATCAATCGTTTGCCTACTAAAGTTATTGGGAACATAACTCCTTTAGAACGATTGTTTCATCAAAAGCCAGATTATAATTCTCTCAAAGTTTTTGGTTGTGCATGTTATCCTAATCTTCGCCGATACAATCGCCACAAACTCGAGTTTCGCTCTACTCAATGCGTCTTTCTTGGCTATAGCAATCTTCATAAGGGATACAAGTGTCTAGAAGATTCAACTGGACGCATCTACATCTCTAGGGATGTTATTTTTGATGAAACTATTTTCCCTTTTGCCAAACTTCAGCCAAATGCGGGAGCTCTTCTTCAAGCAGAAATCTCCCTTCTCTCAGATCCTTCGACACGTCCTGGTCACGGGGGAGAATTAATAGAACATGATCATGTGTCTATTCCAGAAAAAAATTCAGATACTAATAAAAACAATGCAGCACCTGGCTATGATTTTATGTGTGCAGAAAAGGACGAAATCTGCGCTAGATCCGAGGCTGATTTGGCGCAGGACTGCAGCTCCAGGGAAGGCGCCCGATCCCAGGTGGATACTCCTGCAGTTCGGCGTACAGGGCGTGCAACGACGCCTTCCGCGTCTCCCGTGACGCCAAATGGCAGGTCGAGCCCACCAGCCGAGCCAGTGGCCGACCGAGACGCTGGCGTGGACCCAGATGGTGTGGGGTGCAGCCTGCCCGCATGCGCCACGTGGGAACCTGCGCGCTGTGTGGCTGACAGTCCGACCGAAGCGGGACCCGCCGACAGTCCTGTGCGGAGATCCCCTGCTGGGGCGCCTGGTGCGAGGCAGATCTCACCGGATCGCGCGCCCCCCTCGGATCTGGAGCCCTGTGGCGCTGCAGCCCAAGATGATTTGGCTGGATCTTCTGCGGCCGATTCTAGTAATCTTGAAACTACAACAGCTGCCACATGTGGGTCACCGGAAATTCATCAGCGCCATACCAGGTCAAAATCTGGAGTGTTCAAGCCTAAAGAATACAAGAATGGTACAGTGAGGTATGACTCTCGCAAATATGCTTTTCTCACAAGCTCGGGTGGACCTACTCATTTAGCCGAATCACTTGCTCACAAAGAATGGAAAGGGGCTATGGATAATGAATATCAAGCGCTCATGAAAAATAAAACTTGGCATCTTGTACCACCTGAAAAGGGAAAGAATTTGATTGACTGCAAATGGGTCTATAAGATTAAAAGGAAGTCTGATGGAAGCGTAGATAGATACAAAGCTAGATTGGTTGCAAAAGGGTTTAAACAAAGGTTTGGAATTGACTATGAGGATACCTTTAGCCCTGTTGTTAAGGCAGCTACTATTCGACTTGTATTGTCTATTGCTATTTCCAGAGGGTGGAGCTTACGCCAACTAGACGTCCAGAACGCGTTTCTTCATGGTGTTCTTGAGGAAGAAGTGTTCATGCGGCAACCACCAGGGTATGAAAACAAGAGCACACCTCATTTTGTTTGTAAATTGGACAAAGCTTTGTATGGCTTAAAACAGGCTCCAAGATCCTGGTACTCCAGGTTGAGTACTCAGTTACAACAACTTGGTTTTGTTCCAAGCAAGGCAGATACCTCACTATTCTTTTATCACAAAGGCAACATCTCTATGTTTGTTCTCGTCTATGTTGATGATATAATTGTTGCTAGCTCCAGCTCAGAAGCCACTACCTGCCTGCTTCGTGATCTTAAGGTGGAGTTTGCACTTAAGGATTTGGGTAATCTTCACTATTTTCTTGGTATAGAGGTAAAACAGATCAAGGATGGAATACTTCTTACACAAGAGAAATACACCACAGATATTTTAAAAAGGGTAGGACTGGAACATTGCAAACCGGTTAGCACACCACTCTCCACTTCTGAGAAACTTACAATTGAAGGAGGTGAGTTACTTGGACTGAATGATGCAACAAACTATAGGAGTGTTGTTGGTGCTCTACAATACTTAACGTTGACCAGACCTGATATTTCATATTCTGTCAACAAAGTATGTCAGTTCTTGCATGCACCTAGTACAGTTCACTGGACTGCACTAAAAAGAATCTTGAGGTATCTAAAGTTCACAATGGGACTTGGAATTAAGATTGTTAAGTCATCATCTTTGCTAGTTAGTGCATATTCAGATGCTGACTGGGCAGGATGTCCTGATGATAGAAGGTCTACTGGTGGATTTGCTGTGTTTCTGGGATCAAACCTTGTGTCATGGAGTGCAAGGAAACAGGCTACTGTATCAAGATCGAGCACTGAAGCAGAATACAAGGCTCTTGCAAATGCAACAGCTGAAATCATGTGGATTCAGACCCTTCTATATGAATTAGGGATCAAAACTCCACAAGCTGCAAGGTTATGGTGTGACAACATTGGGGCCACCTATCTTTCTGCAAATCATGTGTTCCATGCACGTACAAAACACATAGAGGTTGATTTCCACTTCGTGAGAGAAAGAGTAGCACGAAAGCTACTTGATATCAAGTTTATTCCTACAGGAGATCAACTCGCCGATGGCTTCACTAAACCGCTTACTACAAGGAGATTGAACGAGTTCAAATACAATCTAAACCTAGAGAAATTTTCATAGGTTTGGATTGAGGGAGGATGTTAGAACAGGATACGTAGAGGTAGTCAGATATGTTTAAACTTGTTCTGTTTCTATCTTTTCTTCCGTTCTTCTTCTCCAAGTCTATCTCTCGTTGTAATCTGGAAGTCCTAGCGATATTCCAAAACATTGTAAGCCACGGAAACTCTTCTATAAATATACATGCGGCCCGAGCAAAGGGTTTAACGCTTCCCATCAAATCTTACAGATGTACCAAGAATTTTGTTTTTTCTACATTTCCCCTTTTTCTATCAAAACCGCACAATTTGCAGTAAGTGTCTAAGTATTGTTAGATTACAGGCCGGAAACACATGTGTGTGAGCATTGTGGAGGGAAAACGACGAGAGACACAGGAGAGATTATTTTTGGTGCTGTGCACTCCTGCCTCTTTTTCTGTTTCTTCTCTTTTTTTGAACAAGTGTTTCTTTTCTTTATTCTTTCGGCAACACGAACGACCGAACGTGGCCGATTACATCGCTGAGTCTGCCACCATCCTATTTGCCCGTAGCATCCTACGGAAGATCAATTGGAGACTGATCAAGACAGCTATGACTCAATCTAATCCTGTGTGTGCACAGACACGTGACAGGACCTAATTTATTTGCAACATGTGCAAACTATAAAGTGAAAATCTACGACGCATGCAAACTTCCGATTAAACATGCATGCAGGAAACGACTGATGACACGTAGCAAGATTAGAACTAACATTGACCCTCCTAATCTTGCATACCGAATGAATGTCTTGATGCCATCCATGTCGACGTCGGCGCCGCCGTGGCCTGCACCAAGCAAAATTATAGCGCAGTTCGCGTGGCCCCCGCAGCCCGTTGGTGTTCCTTGGTCGGGCGGCTGCTGCTGTATCGTCATTGCTTCTCGGCTCCGATTCCTTGGTGACATGTGCACATCCCCACGTGATGTTTTAAGTGACACTTTCTACACACAGTTAGGCCTTCCTTTTACCTTCATCTACACACTCGCAAACCTGTCCCCGATCCATAGGAACGTGTCGTCCAGCACTACTCGAATTCCATCCTCCGATAACTTACCCAGACTATTCACATTGCAAGATATGCTTGGTACAAAGTTTACCTCAGTCAGAAGTAGCTGTCCACCATTCTTGCACTCAACAACGACAGATCATTTCCCTTGGATCAAAGTTGTAGGGGTGTGCCTAGAACTGGGACTTAATGAAATCTTAGTCGACTGATGTCATCTATATCTCATTTGGCCCATTTTGCCTTCTTAGTTTTTTTTGCGAGGGTTTTACCTCCTTAGTTGCTGGGTTTTTTCGCATTCATTAAGAAGAAAAGAGTTGATCAGCTAATTTTGAAAACCAAGTGAAAACCAGATTAACCAGCTATTTATGGAAAACCGAAAGAAAAACAACCACAACCGTTGAGCGACACCCGTAAGGTACCCCACTCACACCACACCAGAGACGGTCTTGTCAGGATAGCGCGAAGGCGTCCCCGTTACCACTTCTCCCCTAAAGGCATCATCGACATCCCTAAACCCTGAAATGACTCTGAGTTTGCCGCTGGTGATTGTCGACTCAACCGACACCACAGAGACCGAGTAAAGCTATTGGAAGATTTCTGCGAGCACTCAGCTACCTGCGACCAGACAACGCAACTCCGACTCAAGTGAAGAACCACGGAGGATAACTAGGCATGGCTCGCGCCGCAGGAGATCGGCAAATGAACCACCCACTGCAGCTTTGACTTTGCAGCAACAAATCAGCTGAGGCAATCCCGCGGACACGCTGGAGAAGAGCTGACTATCGCAACCGTTGCCGCATCTCCGGCATCGCTCTCCCATCATCATTGCCATAGAAGCCTTGATATGACGACAACGCCGACATCGAGAGCAACTTCCTCGTCCACATGCCATGAGGTGATACGTGCTCAATGCCGACGAAATCTCGGGGCCCCTGTCACAACGGACCCTGCGCAGCCCACCAACAACACCTTCCGAGGTTGCAGCACCAATATGCATCATCCCCACTCAAGCCACAACGTCGCACTATCCCGGATGCCCGCAGCCCATGTTGCACAGGTCAACTGCACGCAGACTGGACGCCACACGGCCGCCCTGACATGCCACCGCTCACTCTCGAGTTGCAACGGCGTACAATCCGGATGCATGCAGCTCACGCTGCTCAAGGCAACCGCACGCAGACCACAAGTGTTGCACCACATATGGGGCCACTGCCCCTACTATAGCGCGTCGACCGGGCTAACAAACTTGCACCCAAGCGGCCCAATGTTTCCACCCAAGCGAAGGCAAAGACGATGCCACGCCCCATGGAGCTGCCTCGAGCATCATTTTCTGAGGCCACTGCCTCTGCACACATCAGTCATCCGCAGCAAGCACAAGCTAGCTCACCCAAGCAATGCCCAAAGGGAGAAGCGAGGAAGACGTCCCCGTTGCCCGCTCTAGAAATCATATGGAGCTTACGTTTTCGCTGAGAGAGCCAAGGAATTCCTCCACAATATCTCCATGGAGGGATACGACTCTCGAAAGTGCTGTTGTTGATGGCACCGACAGAGTTGGGTCAAGGCCTGTGACTGAAAAACCCTCATCCCTACAGCGGTCAGCGAATCTGGACCACCCTCATGTGTGGAGACTGTCAGAGCCGCTCTTGCTGCAACTTGTGTCCTCCATTGTCGACCACCGAGCTTGACCCGTTAGCACACTCTGGGGCTCCAAACGGATGCGGATCCATTGGATGAGCCAAATCTGGCCACCACCGTGACCAAGATGCCATGGCTCACACCCCGGGGCCATCGCCCCGGCTTCCTCCTCGCTCCCCAACAGCCGAACGCCGACCAGCAAGCCGCTGCAGCCTACAAGGGTGGCAACTCTCCACCATGCACCATGTCGCGTCCCCGCCCTCACAACGTGCCCAGGCCACGACCAGAGCCCCACTGATACGCACATGCGCACACCAGGACCGCGCCGCACCTGACCAGAGAGGCCATAGAAGCACATGCCTCCTCGACCCCAGGGCCGGAGGAGAGGTGCACTAGATTGCCGGAACAATCTGCGCGACGACCGACGTGCTGGCGCCCGCACACAGCAGCCATGGGGACGACCGCTCCTAGAGGAAGGAAGCCCCGCCTCCGCCGCTGCCACACAGACTTTGCCCGGCGGCGCACCCTGGCGGTGGTGAGGAGGGAAGACGGCGAGACGGCAGCTGTCGACGGTGGCTAGGTCGCCATCCATGTCGCTTGTGCGGAGCGACGAGTGTTGGTTTCCAGTGTTGTGGGCTTTTTGTTGCTGTTTCTTTTCAATTGTTTCTGTCGGGCTGCCTTATTGTGACATGTTTATTTTTCCCAATCGAAGAATCGAACATGCACATGCTTACACCTACTACCTTGTTTATTATCATGTCTCTACCAATAATCTATTTTGCCAAGAAACGTCTATGCTGTTTTCATCACTTTGGTTTTGCAGTAATAATGTGTATACTCACCAAAGTATCATGTAGGTTCACAACCTTTTGATATGAAAAGGTGATGCCCTTTTATTTATTGATAATGCAAAACGCCCCTCCAAATGACGAGTGCTTAATTACCAATGTGTAAAAGACTGCATTGCGCTACAGCATTCATCTCGTGGAGACAGAATGAATACTCCACCAACTGCGACACGAGAGTAATGTCTACTGATGCCATCTCTCCCTTTACACACACCACTATATCCCCACCAGACTATATATATTGTTCATTCCTCCAACTTCCTACGAGTGATTCTCTATTACTAGGTCTGGGCATATATATTAGCAAGGTAGTTGGCATCCATATTCACAAAAGAGAAAGGTAGCTGGCAACCACATACAGTACGAGACCATAATACAAGAACTATAGAGATATATGCATGGACATACGGGGATCAGAGGCAGCGAGGGTGAAGCACATTTCCTTATAGCTGCAGTTGACTTGACGAGTGAAATCTTCACGGGGCATATCATTATTGAGTCCGACTGCGCCACAGTGGCCACAGCTATCAAATACCATAACGTCAATAGATCTAAGTGGTTGGTTATTTATGAAGATGCTAAGCAATCAACTAATAAGTTTGAGTCCTGTTCTATCAGGAGGATTGGTAGAGATAGCAATCTTATAGCCCATTGGCAGCATACAGTAGAATCAATGTTGTATTCTTTCTTCCGGCCAGTGTGCCATCTTGTAGTACTCCATACTGTCAAAGTGATTGTAACCCTGGTCAATCCCCATTTAATATAAGCTCTCTTTTAGCCCACAAAAGAAATGCATTCTCGACATGTTCGATGATATGTGCCTCCAAATCCTACCGCTAATGTTTCACAAAGTAAAAATACAAGTGCTAATGGGTCAGCATTACAAAAGATGCCTCTCATGGACCAATTATCTTTCTTTGTTTTTTTGAGAAACACCTGGACCAATTATGTTTGCTGCTTGTTTTTGTGAAGGACCACAAATTAAAAATTCCACATTGGTCGACGCTGAAATAACACTAGTAGAGCGTGGCAACTGTACCTGCTTTAACCGTACAGGGCCCACAAATTTTTCGGGCCCCAGCCCAGGGAATTATTGTACAAGGCCTATTCACTCTGTAAAGATAAACAGAGAACCTCCCTAAAAAACAGAACAAATCAGCCCAGCAGCGACCTGGAGTCCTTGGCCGAGTGTACGAGAGAATCATTTTACAGCACGCAAGGACGTGTGGAGTCGGTGACTGTCGGTGTCAAAACCGGCGGATCTCGGGTAGGGGGTTACGAACTGTGCGTCTAGGCGGATGGTAACAAGAGACAAGGGACACGATGTTTTTACCCAGGTTCGGGCCCTCTCGATGGAGGTAAAACCCTACTCCTGCTTGATTAATATTGATGATATGGGTAGTACAAGAGTAGATCTACCACGAGATCGGAGTGGCTAAACCCTAGAAGCTAGCCCATGGTATGATTGTTATTCGTCCTATGGATTAAAACTCTCCGGTTTATATAGACACTGGAGAGGGCTAGGGTTAAACAGAGTCGGTTACAATGGGAGGAGATCTTCATATCGTATCGCCAAGCTTGCCTTCCATGCCAAGGAAAGTCCCATCCGGACACGGGACGGAGTCTTCAATCTTGTATCTTCATAGTCCGGGAGTCCGGCCAAAGGTCTTAGTCCGGCCATCCGGACACCCCCCTAATCCGGGACTCCCTCAGTAGCCCCTGAACCAGGCTTCAATGACGACGAGTCCGGCGCGCAAGTTGTCTTCGACATTGCAAGGCGGGTTCCTGCTCCGAATATTCCATAGAAGATGTTAAACACCAGGGTAGTGTCCGGCTCTGCAAAATAAGTTCCACATTCCACCGTAGAGAGAATAATATTTGCATCAATCGGGTATGCTGACGTATTCCATAGTATGACGTCACGGCCAAGCCTTCATTCGAATTGTTTTACTGTCCCACCTCAGCGCGTTTAGCGAGGCGGTTTCCCTGGCACGTCTTGTCAAAGCAGAGATCGTGTCCCCTTATTCCGGGATTCTCATCAATATGGGCGTGGGTAACCCAACCGTGACTTAGGTATGACTCCCTAATTGAAAGCGAGTCTCAAACGGTTACGGGGAGGGCTCTTGGTATTCACCTCCTTTATAAAGGAACCAAGGCCCGGCTCCCTTCTTCTCAAACCAATCAAATCCGCCCCTCGCTTCGAGTTCCAACACCCAAAGCCCTAGTTTTAGGCGCTTCGGACTTTTGACGATGTCCGGCTCCGACCTTCAAGGCCGGTGGATGCCTTCCTCCATTACGGAAGAAGATGTGCGAAAGCTGAGAGATGCCAGGTATCTAACCGGCGAAATCTCGCATAGACTGCCTGCTCAAGGGCAAGCTATTCCCGCTCCCCAGCCCGGTGAAAGCGTGGTCTTCGCATATCACTTCCTTTGGGGGCTAGGCTTCCCGATCGATCCCTTCGTGAGGGGGCTTATGTTTTACTACGGGCTGGAGTTCCACGACCTAGCTCCGGAGTCCATCCTCCAGATCTCATCATTCATTGTCGTGTGCGAGGCCTTCCTCCATATCACTCCTCACTTTGGATTGTGGCTAAAAACCTTCAAAGTGGAACCGAAAATGATCGAGGGGCAGCACGCTGAGTGCGGAGGAGCTATAATAAGCAAGATGGACGACGCTCCATGGTCCGAAGGCTCTTTTCAAGAGGAGCTCAGCTTCTGGCAACGGGACTGGTTTTACATCACAGCCCCCAGGGGCACCACATGGGTGGCACCACCTACTTTTTGCTCGGGTCCCCCACCACGACTGGCGTCATGGGTTAATGAAGGACTTATCTGGGGCCGCCCAAAGACGTGCCCTTGCTGCAGGGCCATATTCGAGATCTTCTAGAAAGAGATATCAATTTGACCGTAGTGGCGCAAGTCATGGTGATTCGCCGCACACTGCCCTGCAAACGTCGACCTCTCCGCCTGTGGGAGTTCAATTCGGAGGGACCACGAATCCTACAACATTTCATGGGAATGACACCCATGAAGATGTACAAATTGTTCTTCGCAAGCAAGGTGTCCGGATTTGTCCGAGGACGCAAGTCTGAGCTGCAATCGCCCGGATGCTAAAGTAAGCAGCCCCGTATTTGGACACACCATCCATATTTTTATCAAAATTACCCTTTAGCAGAGTTGTCCTTTGAACAGGAGTGGATGGCGAAGGCAAAGCTTATCAGGTGTCCAGCCCCCCTGCCCGAGACCGTGTCGAATCCCATGCTGACCAGGATGCTGGAGGTCGCGCTTTCGGCGGAAGGCGAAGGGGGGAACCAAGGAGCTACCGCCTCCGTGAAGGAGGCTGTTAGGAAGGGAAGAATCGAAAATTCCCCCGACCAGGGAAAGAAAAGGAGTGCCTCTGAAGACCCGGAGGTGATAACCTCAAAACGGGGAAAGAAATCTTCGTCAGAGGGTTCGGCACCGGAGAACGCCCTGGCCAAATCGCCCCTTAAAGGGGACCCACTCTCCCCCGAGACGTAAGTGAAGGGAGGGGTTCCATAATGAATCACACTCCTGTTTTATTCCTAAGGAAAATAACCGAAACGTTATCTTGCAGTTCGGATATCAACCCTTCTCAGCAGAGCTCATCTTCAGGGGATCTTCGTCCAGAGATGATAGAGAGCGAAACGCCTCCCCTTGTTGCAACGTCTCACGAGGCTGGCGACCCCGAGGTATCGTCTCGGAGGGTTTTTCCAAGTTCGGACCCTGCAAAAGGTCGTCAGGCTAGTCCGGCACCCTCTGGCGCACCGTCGGAGGGGCTGAAGGATCTGCTTGGTAGGGCGTCCATCTCAGAAGAACAACATATGTTGATGAATATGGTGATTGTAAGGATTTCATCCATGGAAAGCGGATTGTACGAGGCTGCCAGGAGTTTACTAACACGCTTTGAGGTACGTAAAAAGGTGTAACTTTTGGTAGAGCCGCATATTAAATGTGCCTTATATGAATAGTAGCCCCTGAGACTCTGTGTATCGTCACAAGTGACGGCGCACAGAGGATCATAACCCCAGGTATAATATGTCGCCTATTCCATGAAGGTGGCAAGGAGTTCGGTGGCTAGCCGGACTGATAAATCTGCCGAACTAAAGCGGCAACTTGACGTACCAGATCCCGACATCGCGCTTGTAAATAAGCGGCTAGACGAGGCTCAAGGTATGTTCAAAAGACACCCGGTAATAGGAGCTCGATGCTCGGGCCATATATATATGTGCTTGATGTAGATGGTGCTGCTGCCGTGGAGAACCTTCTGGCGGAACTTGCCCGAGCCAAGGAGCAAGCAAGGAAAAGTGATGCGGCTGCCGTTAAAGCGGCTGAAGAGCTAAAAGCCGAACAGACTGCTCACTGCCAGAGCAAGAAGGTAATAGCCGAGATGGCCATAAAATTGAAGGATGCTACCGACCGCTGTAAATTTCTTGAACAAGAAGATAGGGCGGCTCAGAAGGACCTCGAAAAGATCACTGCCGAAGCCAAGGATACTCGCTCTGCAATGAGAGCGATGAAGGAGGAGCCGCGTCAGGCCGGAGATATCACGACTGGTAAGCCTTATATGCTGCGGATGAAGTTCGGAGACCCCAAGTATGCTCCATTAGACCGGCAGTGGAGTGAGGAAAACGCTTATCTAGATTTGGCAGCAAGTGCGGCGGATGCGACGGAACACTTCCGCAGCCGAGGTGACCATGGATTGGAAGAGCTTTTTTGGTCGCAGTACCACAATCCAGAATGCCCACTGTCAGTATCCGACCGTTTGGCCGCTTGGGCGGAGCTGAACAGGTTATCCGGACTCGCCATGAGGTATGTTGCGAGTCGTCTGTGGCCGGAGAAGCCGGAGCCGAAGAGTTATTTTGGCTTGGTGCAGCAGTTCCTTGGTTTGGTGCCGCATGCTGATGCAATGAAGAGGTCGGCGTGCATAGAGGATGCACAGATGACTCTTGCCCGTGTCAAAACATACTGGGCAGATATGAAGGCCAGTATTATTGCGTCCGGCGCTCATATAATAGAGTCGCAGTTCTCGAAGGATGTTGTGTTTGAATAGCTTATACTATTTTTTAAATGAATGTTTTTATGAAAAAAGCTTTTTATACTTGTGCTTGCAAGAATCATGATGCCTCCTATGCGGCCGTTTAATGTATATATTTGTATATAACCTGAAAGATGGCAGTCGTTGGCTTCAGCCCCCACGCATAGAATGCGGGGGTGCTTGCAAAAAGTTGCCTTTTCACACTTAATCCAATGTCTTGGTCCTATAAAGGAGGTGGTGGCGCGGCGAACTAGGCAACCGGACTATAATGCTTTATCACTTTCACTTAGCCATAGGAGTTTGACAGTGGGGCTACTGAATAGCCCCTAGGGGCACTGCGCTCGCCCGAACTCGGGGCGCGAGTGTGCCTGACTGGGAAGCGGCCCTTCGTTAATGCGGGGGAATCCTAAAGATTCCGAAAGTCATCAGTGGTTGACCAGTCTCTCGCTATATCATGACAGTCAGTTTTCGGCTTTCTTTACTAAGGTGCTCACCTCGACGAACCGGGGCACAATCGCAGTAGTTCTCGTGGTGCCGCGTTAGCCGATATAACGAAACGTAAGGCAACAAAACATAGGAGCCGGGCAAACCCAACATGTGACCAAAGACATGATTCAGAGCTGATGCATATAGGGCCAAACTCGCGACGCCGAACACTCCCTAAGGTATTCGGTCTTTATGAGGACGGGCCGAAATAGAGCCCTTGGTAAAAAAGCCCCTAGTGTCCAGGTACGCGCAAAAATTCTAGCTTGGCCACATGCCAAGACGCCAGCCTCCTCCTCGGTTATAGAGAAAATCGGGGGATGTTATCAACAAGAGACAGTAAAAAAGGTTTACGCAGGGTCTTAATCTGAAAAGAATCCTTGAAACGGGTCCCTGCTGCACGTCTGCGCCTGTGTCTCCGTTGTGCCGTATCCTGGACGGGCGTAGCACGATGTTCGTCTGCGAAAGAGAGGAACTTAGTAAAAAATAAGCGTGCGAGAAATCTATATTGAAATAAACAAAATACAATTGGAGCAAGAGTTGAGCCGTATTGTCTCCGGGCGTGAGCACACGGAGCCCCTTGTACGGGGATATGCGGCTATTAAGCATGTTTACGCCGGACTCGTCGAGCCGTGTCCGGGATAGTAGGGCTAGATTTGTGGGCGGCTGTCCAGGCAGCCGCACATTTGCCCGTACTTTGAGGGTCAATTTATGTTCCCCTGTAATGAAATGATGCCCTTTCGGCCGGGCATTTTGAGTGTAAGGGATGCGTAATGCGGTATTGCGTTAAAGCGGGTGAAAGCTTCACGTCCGAGTAGCGCTTGATAGCGACTTACAAATGGGGCGATGTGGAATGTTAGCTTTTCGCTTCGAAAGTTGTCGGTGAAGGAAATATGCCCTAGAGGCAATAATAAAGTTATTATTTATTTGCATATATCATGATAAATGTTTATTATTCATGCTAGAATTGTATTAACCGGAAACATAATACATGTGTGAATACATAGACAAACATAGTGTCACTAGTATGCCTCTACTTGACTAGCTCGTTAATTAAAGATGATTAAGTTTCCTAACCATAGACATGAGTTGTCATTTGATTAATGGGATCACATCATTAGGAGAATGATGTGATTGACATGACCCATTCTGTTAGCCTAGCACTTGATCGTTTAGTATGTTGCTATTGCTTTCTTCATGACTCATACATGTTCCTGTAACTATGAGATTATGCAACTCCCGTTTGCCGGAGGAACACTTTGGGTGCTACCAAACGTCACAACGTAACTGGGTGATTATAAAGGAGTACTATAGGTGTCTCCAAAGGTACATGTTGGGTTGGCGTATTTCGAGATTAGGTTTTGTCACTCCGATTGTCGGAGAGGTGTCTCTGGGCCCTCTCTGTAATGCACATCACTATAAGCCTTGCAAGCAATGTAGCTAATGAGTTAGTTACAGAATGATGCATTACGTAACGAGTAAAGAGACTTGCTGGTAACGAGATTGAACTAGGTATTGGATACCGACGATCGAATCTCGGGCAAGTAACATACCGATGACAAAGGGAACAAAGTATGTTGTTATGCGGTTTGACCGCTAAAGATCTTCGTAGAAAATGTAGGAGCCAATATGGGCATCCAGGTTCCGCTATTGGTTATTGACCAAGAATAGTTCTAGGTCATGTCTACATAGTTCTCGAACCCGTAGGGTCCACACGCTTAAGGTTTCGATGACAATTATATTATGAGTTTATGAGTTTTGATGTACCGAAGGAGTTTGGAGTCCCGGATGAGATCGATATATTGGACGACTATATTCGGAGTTCGGAAAGGTTCCGAGTGATTCGGGTATTTTTCGAAGTACCGGAGAGTTACGGGAATTCGCCGGGGAGTATATGGGCCTTATTGGGCCATACGGGAATAGAGGAGAGAGGCCGAAAGGAAGGAGGCCTGCGCCCCCCCTCTGGTCCGAATTGGACAAGGGGCGCAGCCCCCCTTTCCTTCTTCCTCTCCCCCTCCTTCCCCTTCTCCTACTCCAACAAGGGAGGTGGAATCCTACTAGGACTAGGGAGTCCTAGTAGGACTCCACACTTGGCGCGCCGCCTCCTAGGGCCGACCTCCTCCCCCCTTGCTCCTTTATATATGGGGACAGGGGGGCACCCCATGACACACAAGTTGATCTACGGATCGTTCCTTAGCCGTGTGCGGTGCCCCCCTCCACCATATTCCACCTCGGTCATATTTTCGCGGAGTTTAGGCGAAGCCCTGTGCCGGTAGAACATCATCATCGTCACCACGCCGTCGTGCTAACGGAACTCATCCCCGACGCTTTGCTGGATCAGAGCCCGGAGATCGCCATCGAGCTGAACGTGTGCTGAACTCGGAGGTGCCGTACGTTCGGTACTTGGATCAGTCGGATCGTGAAGACGTACGACTACATCAACCGCATTGTCATAACGCTTCCGCTTATGGTCTATGAGGGTACGTGGACATTACTATCCCCTCTCGTTGCTATGCATCACCATGATCTTGCGTGTGCGTAGGAAATTTTTAAAATTACTACGTTCCCCAACAGTGGTATCAGAGCCTGGTTTTATGCATAGATGTCATATGCACGAGTAGAACACAAGTGAGTTGTTGGCGATACAAGTCATACTACTTACCAGCATGTCATAGTTTGGTTCGGCGGTATTGTGAGATGAAGCGGCCCGGACCGACATTACGCGTACGCTTACGCGAGACTGGTTTCACCGTTACGAGCACTCGTTCTTAAAGGTGGCTGGCAGGTGTCTTTCTCTCTCACTTTAGCTGAATCGAGTGTGGCTACGCCCGGTCCTTGCGAAGGTTAAAACAGCACTAACTTGACGAACTATCGTTGTGGTTTTGATGCATAGGTAAGAACGGTTCTTGCTAAGCCCGTAGCAGCCACGTAAAACTTGCATCAACAAAGTAGAGGACGTCTAACTTATTTTTGCAGGGCATGTTGTGATGTGATATGGTCAAGACGTGATGTTATATTTTATTGTATGAGATGATCATGTTTTGTAACCGAAGTTATCAGCAACTAGCAGGAGCCATATGGTTGTCGCTTTATTGTATGAAATCCAAACGCCCTGTAATTGCTTTACTTCATCACTAAGCGGTAGCGATAGTCGTAGAAGCAATAGATGGCGTAAACGACAACGATGCTACGATGGAGATCAAGGTGTTGCGCCGGTGACGATGGTGATCACGACGGTGCTTCGGAGATGGAGATCACAAGCACAAGATGATGATGGCCATATCATATCACTTATATTGATTGCATGTGATGTTTATCCTTTATGCATCTTATCTTGCTTTGCTTGACGGTAGTATTTTAAGATGATCTCTCACTAAAAATTATCAAGAAGTGTTCTTCCTGAGTATGCACCGTTGCCAAAGTTCGTCGTGCCCAGAAACCACGTGATGATCGGGTGTGATAAGCTTTACCTCCATCTACAACGGGTGCAAGCCAGTTTTGCACACACAGAATACTCAGGTTATACTTGACGAGCCTAGCATATGCAGATATGGCCTCGAACACGGAGACTAAAAGGTCGAGCGTGAATCATATAGTAGATATGATCAACATATTGATGTTCACCGTTTAAACTACTCTATCTCACGTGATGATCGGACATGGTGTAGTTGATATGGATCACGTAATCACTTAGAGGATTAGATTGATGTCTTTCTAAGTGGGAGTTCTTAAGTAATATGATTAATTGAACTTTAATTTATCATGAACTTAGTCCTGGTAGTATTTTGCAAATTATGTTGTAGATCAATAGCTTGTGTTGTTGCTTTCATATGTTTATTTTGATATGTTCCTAGAGAAAATTGTGTTGAAAGATGTTAGTAGCAATGATGCGGATTGGATCCGTGATCTGAGGTTTATCCTCATTGCTGCACAGAAGAATTATGTCCTTGATGCACCGCTAGGTGACAAACCTATTGCAGGAGCAGATGCAGACGTTATGAACGTTTGGCTAGCTCAAAATGATGACTACTTGATAGTTTAGTGCACCATGCTTAAACGGCTTAGAATCGGGACTTCAAAGACGTTTTGAACATCATGGACCATATGAGATGTTCCAGGAGTTGAAGTTAATATTTCAAGCAAATACCCAAGTTGAGAGATATGAAGTCTCCAACAAGTTCTATAGCTAAAAGATGGAGGAGAATCGCTCAACTAGTGAGCACGTGCTCAGATTGTCTAGGTACTACAATCGCTTGAATCAAGTGGGAGTTAATCTTACAGATAAGATAGTAATTGACAGAATTCTCTAGTCACCACCACCAAGTTAGTAGAACTTCGTGATGAACTATAATGCAAGGGATGACGAAAACGATTCTCGAGCTCTTCGTGATGCTGAAATCGATGAAGGTAGAAATCAAGAAAGATCATCAAGTGTTGATGATTGACAAGACCACTAGTTTCAAGAAAAGGGCAAAGGGAAAGAAAGGGAACTTCAAGCAGAATGGCAAGCAAGTTGTCACTCCCGTGAAGAAGACCAAAGCTGGACCAAAGCCTGAAACTGAGTGCTTACACTGCAAAGGAAATGGTCACTGGAAGCGGAAATGCCCTGAATATTTGGTGGATAAGAAGGATGGCAAAGTGAACAAGGGTATATTTGATATACAGGTTATTGATGTGTGCCTTACTAGTGTTTATAGTAGCCCCTGAGTATTTGATACTTGTTCGGTTACAAAGATTAGTAACTCGAAACAGGAGTTACAGAATAAACAGAGACTAGTTGAGGGGAAGTGACGATGAGTGTTGGAAATAGTTCCAAGATTGATATGATCATCATCACACACTCCCTATACTTTCGGGATTAGTGTTAAACCTAAATAAATGTTATTTAGCGTTTGCGTTGAGCATGAATATGATTTGATCATGTTTATTGTGATACAGTTATTCATTTGAAGTTAAAGAATAATTGTTATTCTATTTACATGAATAAGACCTTCAATGGTTATACACCCAATGAAAATAGTTTGTTGGATCTCGATCATAGTGATACACATATTCATAATATTGATGCCAAAAGATTCAAAGTTAATAATGATAGTGCAACCTATTTGTGGCACTGCCGTTTGGGTCATATCGGTGTAAAGCGCATGAAGAAACTCCATAAAGATGGATTTTCGGAATCACTTGGTTATGAATCATTTGATGCTTGCGAACCGTGCCTTTTGGGCAAGATGACTAAAACTCCGTTCTCCGGAATAATGGAACAAGCTACTGACTTATTGGAAATAATACATATCGATGTATGCGATCCAATGAGTGTTGATGCTCGTGGCAAGTATCGTTATTTTCTGACCTTCACAAGATGATTTGAGCAGATATGGGTATATCTCCTTGATGAAACATAAGTCTGAAATAGTTAAAAGGTTCAAAGAATTTCAGAGTGAAGTGGAAAAATCATCATAACAAGAATAAAGTTTCTGCGATCTGATCGCGGAGACAAATATTTGAGTTACGAGTTTGGTCTTCAATTAAAACAATGTGGAATAGTTTCATGGCTCACGCCACCTGGAACACCACAACGTTATGGTGTGTCCGAACGTTGTAACCACACTTTATTGGATATGGTGCGATCTATGATGTCTCTTACTGATTTACCACTATTGTTCTGGGGTTATGCATTAGAGACAGCTGCATTCACGTTAAAAGGGCACCATCTAAATCCGTTGAGATGACACCGTATGAACTATGGTTTAGTAGTAAACCTAAGCTGTCGTTTTTAAAGTTTGGAGTTGCGATGCTTATATGAAAAAGGTTTTCAACCTGATAAGCTCGAACCCAAATCGGAGAAGTGCGTCTTCATAGAATACCCAAAGGAAACTGTTGGGTACTCCTTCTATCGCAGATCCAAAGGCAAAACATTTGTTGCTAAGAATGGATCCTTTCTAGAGAAGGAGTTTCTCTCGAAAGAAGTGAGTGGGAGGAAAGTAGAACTTGATGAGGTAACTATATCTACTCCCTTGTTGGAAAGTAGTTTATCACAGAAATCAGTTCCAGTGATTCCTACACCAATTAGTGAGGAAGTTAATGATGATGATCATGAAACTTCAGATCAAGTTACTACCAAACCTCGTAGGTCTTCCAGAGTAAGATCCGCACCAGAGTGGTGCAGTAATCATGTTCTGGAAGTCATGTTACTGACCATGATGAACCTGCGAACTATGAGGAAGTGATGATGAGCCCAGATTCCACGAAATGGCTTGAGGCCATAAAAATTGAGATATGATCCATGTATGAGAACAAAGTATGGACTTTGATTGACTTGCTCGATGATCAGCAAGCCATGTTAAATAAATGGATCTTCAAGAGGAAGACGGACACTGATAGTAGTGTTACTATCTACTAAGATCGACTTGTTGCGAAAGGTTTTCAACAAGATCAAGGTGTTGAATACGATGAGATTTTCTCACTCGTATCGATGCTTAAGTCTGTCTGAATCATGTTAGCAATTGCCACATTCTATGAAATCTAGCAAATGGATGTCAAAACTGCATTCCTTAATGGTTTTCTTAAAGGAGAGTTGTATATGATACAACCAGAAGTTTTTGTCGATCCGAAAGGTGCTAACAAAATGTGCAAGCTCCAGCAATCCATCAATGGATTGGTGCAAGCATCTCAGAGTTGGAATATACGCTTTGATAAGTTGATCAAAGCATATAGTTTTGTACAGACTTACGGTGAAGCCTGTATTTACAAGAAAGTGAGTGGGAGCACTACAACATTTCTGATAAGTATATGTGAATGACATATTGTTGATCGGAAATAATGTAGAATTATTCTGCAAAGCATAAAGGAGTGTTTGAAAGGAGTTCTTTCAAAGAAAGACCTCGGTGAAGCTGCTTACATATTGAGCATCAAAATCTATTGAGATAGATCAAGACGCTTGATAAGTTTTTTCAATAAGTACATACCTTGTCAAGATTTTGAAGTAGTTCAAAATGGAACAGTCAAAGAAAAAGTTCTTGCCTGTGTTGCAAAGGTGTGAAATTGAGTAAGACTCAAATCCCGACCACGACAGAAAATAGAAAAGAGAATGAAAGTCATTCCCTATGCCTCAGTCATAGGTTCTATAAAGTATGCTATGCTATGTACCAGACCTATTGTATACCTTGCTCTGAGTTTGGCAAGGGAGTACAATTTTGATCTAAGAGTAGATCACTGGACAGCGGTCAAGAATATCCTTAGTGAGGACTAAGAAAATATTTCTCGATAATGGAAGTGACAAAAGAGCTCGTCGTAAAAGTTACAACGATACAAGCTTTTACACCGATCTAGATGACTCTAAGTCTCAATCTTGATACATATTGAAAGTGGGAGCAATTAGCTAGAGTAGCTCCATGCAGAGCATTGATGACATAGAATATTTGCAAAATACATACAGCTCTGAATATGACAGACCCGTTGACTAAGCTTCTCTCACGAGCAAAACATGATCACACCTTAGTACTCTTTGGGTGTTAATCACATTGCAATATGAACTAGATTATTGACTCTAGTAAACCCTTTGGGTGTTGGTCACATGACGATGTGAACTATGGGTGTTAATCATATACAGATATGAATATTGGTGTTAAATCACATGGCGATGTGAACTAGATTATTGACTCTAGTGCAAGTGGGAGACTAAAGGAAATATGCCCTAGAGGCAATAATAAAGTTATTATTTATTTCCTTATATCATTGATAAATGTTTATTATTCATGCTAGAATTGTATTAACCGGAAACATAATACATGTGTGAATACATAGACAAACATAGTGTCACTAGTATGCCTCTACTTGACTAGCTTGTTAATCAAACATGGTTAAGTTTCCTAACCATAGACATGAGTTGTCATTTGATTAATGGGATCACATCATTAGGAGAATGATGTGATTGACATGACCCATTCCATTAGCCTAGCACTTGATCGTTTAGTATGTTGCTATTGCTTTCTTCATGACTCATACATGTTCCTGTAACTATGAGATTATGCAACTCCCATTTGCGGGAGGAACACTTTGGGTGCTACCAAACGTCACAACGTAACTGGGTGATTATAAAGGAGTACTACAGGTGTGTCCAAAGGTACATGTTGGGTTGACGTATTTCGAGATTAGGTTTTGTCACTCTGATTGTCGGAGAGGTGTCTCTGGGCCCTCTCGGTAATGCACATCACTATAAGCCTTGCAAGCAATGTAGCTAATGAGTTAGTTACAGAATGATGCATTACGTAACGAGTAAAGAGACTTGCCGGTAACGAGATTGAACTAGGTATTGGATACTGACGATCGAATCTCGGGCAAGTAACATACCGATGACAAAGGGAACAAAGTATGCTGTTATGCGGTTTGACCGATAAAGATCTTCGTAGAAAATGTAGGAGCCAATATGGGCATCCAGGTTCCGCTATTGGTTATTGACCAAGAATAGTTCTAGGTCATGTCTACATAGTTCTCGAACCCGTAGGGTCCGCACGCTTAAGGTTTCGATGACAATTATATTATGAGTTTATGAGTTTTGATGTACCGAAGGAGTTCGGAGTCCCGGATGAGATCGGGGACATGACGAGGAGTCTCGAAATGGTCGAGACGTAAAGATCGATATATTGGACGACTATATTCGGAGTTCGGAAAGGTTCCGAGTGATTCGGGTATTTTTCGAAGTACCGGAGAGTTACGGGAATTCGCCGGGGAGTATATGGGCCTTATTGGGCCATACGGGAATAGAGAAGAGAGGCCAAAAGGAAGGACGCCTGCGCCCCCCCTCTGGTCCGAATTGGACAAGGGGCGCATCCCCCCTTTCCTTCTTCCTCTCCCCCTCTTTCCCCTTCTCCTACTCCAACAAGGGAGGTGGAATCCTACTAGGACTAGGGAGTCCTAGTAGGACTCCATACTTGGCGCGCCCCCTCCTAGGGTCGGCCTCCTTCCCCCTTGCTCCTTTATATACGGGGACAGGGGGGCACCCCATGACACACAAGTTAATCTACGGATCGTTCCTTAGCCGTGTGCGGTGCCCCCCTCCACCATATTCCACCTCGGTCATATTGTCGCGGAGTTTAGGCGAAGCCCTAGCCGGTAGAACATCATCATCGTCACCACGCCGTCGTGCTGACGGAACTCATCCCCGACGCTTTGCTGGATCGGAGGCCGGAGATCGTGATCGAGCTGAACGTGTGCTGAACTCGGAGGTGCCGTACGTTCGGTACTTGGATCGGTCAGATCGTGAAGACGTACGACTACATCAACCGCGTTGTCATAGCGCTTCCGCTTACGGTCTACGAGGGTACGTGGACATTACTATCCCCTCTCGTTGCTATGCATCACCATGATCTTACGTGTGCGTAGGAAATTTTTGAAATTACTACGTTCCCCAACAGTGGTATCAGAGCCTGGTTTTATGCGTAGATGTCATATGCACGAGTAAAACACAAGTGAGTTGTGGACGATACAAGTCATACTGCTTACCAGCATGTCATACTTTGGTTCGGCGGTATTGTGAGATGAAGCGGCCCAGACCGACATTACGCGTACGCTTACGCGAGACTGGTTTCACCGTTACGAGCACTCGTGCTTAAAGGTGGCTGGCGGGTGTCTGTCTCTCTCACTTTAGCTGAATCGAGTGTGGCTATGCCCGGTCCTTGCGAAGGTTAAAACAGCACTAACTTGACGAACTATCGTTGTGGTTTTGATGCGTAGGTAAGAACGGTTCTTGCTAAGCACGTAGCAGGCACGTAAAACTTGCATCAACAAAGTAGAGGACGTCTAACTTGTTTTTGCAGGGCATGTTGTGATGTGATATGGTCAAGACGTGATGTTATATTTTATTGTATGAGATGATCATGTTTTGTAACCGAAGTTATCAGCAACTGGCAGGAGCCATATGGTTGTCGCTTTATTGTATGAAATGCAAACGCCCTGTAATTGCTTTACTTCATCACTAAGCGGTAGCGATAGTCGTAGAAGCAATAGATGGCGTAAACGACAACGATGCTACGATGGAGATCAAGGTGTTGCGCCGGTGACGATGGTGATCACGATGGTGCTTCGGAGATGGAGATCACAAGCACAAGATGATGATGGCCATATCATATCACTTATATTGATTGCATGTGATGTTTATCCTTTATGCATCTTATCTTGCTTTGATTGACGGTAGCATTTTAGGATGATCTCTCACTAAAAATTATCAAGAAGTGTTCTCCCTGAGTATGCACCGTTGCCAAAGTTCGTCGTGCCCAGACACCACGTGATGATCGGGTGTGATAAGCTCTACCTCCATCTACAACGGGTGCAAGCCAGTTTTGCACACACAGAATACTCAGGTTATACTTGACGAGCCTAGCATATGCAGATATGCAATCGAACACGGAGACCGAAAGGTCGAGCGTGAATCATATAGTAGATATGATCAACATATTGATGTTCACCGTTGAAACTACTCCATCTCACGTGATGATCGGACATGGTGTAGTTGATATGGATCACGTAATCACTTAGAGGATTAGAGAGATGTCTTTCTAAGTGGGAGTTCTTAAGTAATATGATTAATTGAACTTTAATTTATCATGAACTTAGTCCTGGTAGTATTTTGCAAATTATGTTGTAGATCAATAGCTTGCGTTGTTGCTTTCATATGTTTATTTTGATATGTTCCTAGAGAAAATTGTGTTGAAAGATGTTAGTAGCAATGATGCGGATTGGATCCGTGATCTGAGGTTTATCCTCATTGCTGCACAGAAGAATTATGTCCTTGATGCACCGCTAGGTGACAAACCTATTGCAGGAGCAGATGCAGACGTTATGAACTTTTGGCTAGCTCAAAATGATGACTACTTGATAGTTTAGTGCACCATGCTTAAACGGCTTAGAATCGGGACTTCAAAGACGTTTTGAACGTCATGGACCATGTGAGATGTTCCAGGAGTTGAAGTTAATATTTCAAGCAAATACCCGAGTTGAGAGATACGAAGTCTCCAACAAGTTCTATAGCTAAAAGATGGAGGAGAATCGCTCAACTAGTGAGCATGTGCGCAGATTGTCTGGGTACTACAATCGCTTGAATCAAGTGGGAGTTAATCTCACAGATAAGATAGTGATTGACAGAATTCTCTAGTCACCACCACCAAGTTAGTAAAACTTCATGATGAACTATAATGCAAGGGATGACGAAATCGATTCCCGAGCTCTTCGTGATGCTGAAATCAATGAAGGTAGAAATCAAGAAAGAGCATCAAGTGTTGATGATTGACGAGACCACTAGTTTCAAGAAAAGGGCAAAGGGAAAGAAAGGGAACTTCAAGCAGAAATGCAAGCAAGTTGTCACTCCCGTGAAGAAGACCAAAGCTGGACCAAAGCCTGAAACTGAGTGCTTACACTGCAAAGGAAATGGTCACTGGAAGCGGAAATGCCCTGAATATTTGGTGGATAAGAAGGATGGCAAAGTGAACAAGGGTATATTTGATATACAGGTTATTGATGTGTGCCTTACTAGTGTTTATAGTATCCCCTGAGTATTTGATACTTGTTCGGTTACGAAGATTAGTAACTCGAAACAGGAGTTACAGAATAAACAGAGACTAGTTGAGGGGAAGTGACGATGAGTGTTGGAAATAGTTCCAAGATTGATATGATCATCATCACACACTCCCTATACTTTCAGGATTAGTGTTAAACCTAAATAAATGTTATTTAGTGTTTGCGTTGAGCATGAATATGATTTGATCATGTTTATTGCGATACAGTTATTCATTTGAAGTTAAAGAATAATTGTTATTCTGTTTACATGAATAAGACCTTCAATGGTTATACACCCAATGAAAATAGTTTGTTGGATCTCGATCGTAGTGATACACATATTCATAATATTGATGCCAAAAGATGCAAAGTTAATAATGATAGTGCAACCTATTTGTGGCACTGCCGTTTGGGTCATATCGGTGTAAAGCGCATGAAGAAACTCCATAAAGATGGATTTTCGGAATCACTTGGTTATGAATCATTTGATGCTTGCGAACCGTGCCTTTTGGGCAAGATGACTAAAACTCCGTTCTCCGGAACAATGAAACAAGCTACTGACTTATTGGAAATAATACATACCGATGTATGCGATCCAATGAGTGTTGATGCTCGTGGCAAGTATCGTTATTTTCTGACCTTCACAAGATGATTTGAGCAGATATGGGTATATCTACTTGATGAAACATAAGTCTGAAATAGTTGAAAGGTTCAAAGAATTTCAGAGTGAAGTGGAGAAATCATCATAACAAGAATAAAGAATATTTGAGTTACGAGTTTGGTCTACAATTAAAACAATGTGGAATAGTTTCATAGCTCACGCCACCTGAAACACCACAACGTTATGGTGTGTCCGAACATCGTAACCGCACTTTATTGGATATGGTGCGATCTATGATGTCTCTTACTGATTTACCACTATTGTTTTGGGGTTTTGCATTAGAGACAGCTGCATTCACGTTAAAAGGGCACCATCTAAATCCGTTGAGACGACACCATATGAACTATGGTTTAGCAGTAAACCTAAGCTGTCGTTTCTTAAAGTTTGGAGTAGCGATGCTTATATGAAAAAGGTTTTCAACCTGATAAGCTCGAACCCAAATCGGAGAAGTGCGTCTTCATAGAATACCCAAAGGAAACTGTTGGGTACTCCTTCTATCACAGATCCAAAGGCAAAACATTTGTTGCTAAGAATGTATCCTTTCTAGAGAAGGAGTTTCTCTCGAAAGAAGTGAGTGGGAGGAAAGTAGAACTTGATGAGGTAACTATATCTACTCCCTTGTTGGAAAGTAGTTTATCACAGAAATCAGTTCCAGTGATTCCTACACCAATTAGTGAGGAAGTTAATGATGATGATCATGAAACTTCAGATCAAGTTACTACCAAACCTCGTAGGTCTTCCAGAGTAAGATCCGCACCAGAGTGGTGCAGTAATCATGTTCTGGAAGTCATGTTACTAGACCATGATGAACCTGCGAACTATGAGGAAGTGATGATGAGCCCAGATTCCACGAAATGGCTTGAGGCCATAAAAATTGAGATATGATCCATGTATGAGAACAAAGTATGGACTTTGATTGACTTGCTCGATGATCAGCAAGCCATGTTAAATAAATGGATCTTCAAGAGGAAGACGGACACTGATAGTAGTGTTACTATCTACTAAGATCGACTTGTTGCGAAAGGTTTTCAACAAGATCAAGGTGTTGAATACGATGAGATTTTCTCACTCGTATCGATGCTTAAGTCTGTCTAAATCATGTTAGCAATTGCCACATTTTATGAAATCTGGCAAATGGATGTCAAAACTGCATTCCTTAATGGTTTTCTTAAAGGAGAGTTGTATATGATACAACCAGAAGTTTTTGTTGATCCGAAAGGTGCTAACAAAATGTGCAAGCTCCAGCGATCCATCAATGTATTGGTGCAAGCATCTCAGAGTTGGAATATACGCTTTGATAAGTTGATCAAAGCATATAGGTTTGTACAGACTTACGGTGAAGCCTGTATTTACAAGAAAGTGAGTGGGAGCACTACAACATTTCTGGTAAGTATATGTGAATGACATATTGTTGATCGGAAATAATGTAGAATTATTCTGCAAAGCATAAAGGAGTGTTTGAAAGGAGTTCTTTCAAAGAAAGACCTCGGTGAAGCTGCTTACATATTGAGCATCAAAATCTATTGAGATAGATCAAGACGCTTGATAAGTTTTTTCAATAAGTACATACCTTGTCAAGATTTTGAAGTAGTTCAAAATGGAACAGTCAAAGAAAAAGTTCTTGCCTGTGTTGCAAAGGTGTGAAATTGAGTAAGACTCAAATCCCGACCACGGCAGAAAATAGAAAAGAGAATGAAAGTCATTCCCTATGCCTCAGTCATAGGTTCTATAAAGTATGCTATGCTATGTACCAGACCTATTGTATACCTTGCTCTGAGTTTGGCAAGGGAGTACAATTTTGATCTAAGAGTAGATCACTGGACAGCGGTCAAGAATATCCTTAGTGAGGAATAAGAAAATATTTCTCGATAATGGAAGTGATAAAAGAGCTCGTCGTAAAAGTTACAACGATACAAGCTTTTACACCGATCCAGATGACTCTAAGTCTCAATCTGGATACATATTGAAAGTGGGAGCAATTTGCTAGAGTAGCTCCATGCAGAGCATTGAAGACATAGAATATTTGCAAAATACATACAGCTCTGAATATGACAGACCCGTTGACTAAGCTTCTCTCACGAGCAAAACATGATCACACCTTTGTACTCTTTGGGTGTTAATCACATTGCAATGTGAACTAGATTATTGACTCTAGTAAACTCTTTGGGTGTTGGTCACATGACGATGTGAACTATGGGTGTTAATCATATACAGATATGAATATTGGTGTTAAATCACATGGCGATGTGAACTAGATTATTGACTCTAGTGCAAGTGGGAGACTGAAGGAAATATGCCCTAGAGGCAATAATAAAGTTATTATTTATTTCCTTATATCATGATAAATGTTTATTATTCATGCTAGAATTGTATTAACCGGAAACAAAATACATGTGTGAATACATAGACAAACATAGTGTCACTAGTATGCCTCTACTTGACTAGCTTGTTAATCAAAGATGGTTAAGTTTCCTAACCATAGACATGAGTTGTCATTTGATTAATGGGATCACATCATTAGGAGAATGATGTGATTGACATGACCCATTCCGTTAGCCTAGCACTTGATCGTTTATTATGTTGCTATTGCTTTCTTCATGACTCATACATGTTCCTGTAACTATGAGATTATGCAACTCCCGTTTGCCGGAGGAACACTTTGGGTGCTACCAAACGTCACAACGTAACTGGGTGATTATAAAGGAGTACTACAGGTGTCTCCAAAGGTACATGTTGGGTTGGCGTATTTCGAGATTAGGTTTTGTCACTCCGATTGTCGGAGAGGTGTCTCTGGGCCCTCTCGGTAATGCACATCACTATAAGCCTTGCAAGCAATGTAGCTAATGAGTTAGTTACGGAATGATGCATTACGTAACGAGTAAAGAGACTTTCCGGTAACGAGATTGAACTAGGTATTGGATACCGACGATCGAATCTCGGGCAAGTAACATACCGATGACAAAGGGAACAAAGTATGTTGTTATGCGGTTTGACCGATAAAGATCTTCGTAGAAAATGTAGAAGACAATATGGGCATCTAGGTTCCGCTATTGGTTATTGACCAAGAATAGTTCTAGGTCATGTCTACCTAGTTCTCGAACCCGTAGGGTCCGCACGCTTAAGGTTTCGATGACAATTATATTATGAGTTTATGAGTTTTGATGTACCGAAGGAGTTCGGAGTCCCGGATGAGATCGGGGAGATGACGAGGAGTCTCGAAATGGTCGAGACATAAAGATCGATATATTGGACGACTATATTTAGAGTTTGGAAAGGTTCCGAGTGATTTGGGTATTTTTCGAAGTACCGGAGAGTTACGGGAATTCGGCGGGGAGTATATGGGCCTTATTGGGTCATACGGGAATAGAGGAGAGAGGCCAAAAGGAACGAGGCCTGCGCCTCCCCTCTAGTCCGAATTGGACAAGGGGTGCAGCCCCCCTTTCCTTCTTCCTCTCCCCCTCTTTCCCCTTCTCCTACTCCAACAAGGGAGGTGGAATCCTACTAGGACTAGGGACTCCTAGTAGGACTCCACACTTGGCGTGCCCCCTCCTAGGGCCGGCCTCCTCCCCCCTTGCTCCTTTATATACGGGGACAGGGGGGCACCCCATGACACACAAGTTGATCTACGGATCGTTCCTTAGCCGTGTGCGGTGCCCCCCTCCACCATATTCCACCTCGGTCATATTGTCGCGGAGTTTAGGCGAAGCCCTGCGCCGGTAGAACATCATCATCGTCACCACGCCGTCGTGCTGACGGAACTCATCCCCGACGCTTTGCTGGATCGGAGCCCGGAGATCGTCATCGAGCTGAACGTGTGCTGAACTCGGAGGTGCCGTACGTTCGGTACTTGGATCGGTCGGATCGTGAAGACGTACGACTACATCAACCGCGTTGTCATAACGCTTCCGCTTACGGTCTACGAGGGTACGTGGACATTACTATCCCCTCTCGTTGCTATGCATCACCATGATCTTGCGTGTGCGTAGGAAATTTATGAAATTACTACGTTCCCCAACAGTCGGGTGATCCGAACGTGACTTCTAACGTAAGGGAACCCATACTTGGGGTATCCGGGCCTGGCGTGACTCCTTGAAAGGAAGTGTTTCCAAGGTGGATTATAACAGGGTTTACCCCGAGTTTGCGGACTGTTTCCTGATATAACAGGTTCAAGTCGCTGCCGCCGTCCATAAGGGCGTTTGTAAATTGGAGTCCGTTAATAATTGGATTTACGACCAAGGCAGTCCAGCCTGCGTTCCGGTCTCCTTTGGAGTAATCCTGATGATCGAAGGTGATTGGTTGTAACAACCAGTGGCGTTGCTCCTCTGGGGCTGGCCGTACGGCGTGTGTCTTCGTAGGTGCCGTTCTGCTCTTCCCTTTTGTCACATGAAGTAGATTTACTGCCTTGACTTCTTGTGGGAACTTCTTTTGTTCTCCGGTGTTCTGCTTGTGGGGTGCATCGTCATCTTTGCTTGGTGTGTCGAGCCCCTTGTGTTCGGCGTTGAGTTTGCCGGACTGCTTAAAGACCCAACAATCTCTGTGGGTATGGTTTGCAGGTCTCCCAGGAGTGCTGCGGATTTGACATATTTTTTCCAAAATTTTGTTGAGGTTGGATAGCTCGTCCCTATCGTCTTTGGGCGGCGGCTTTTTCTGATTTTGCCGAGAGCTTTTGAATCCGGCGTTTACTTCCGTGCTCATCGGGCTGTTGTCCTTGATCCGGCGCGGTTCTTTGTTACGGCGCGGATTCCCGTTCCCATCTCTGGGTTCGGATGTATTCGGGTCGCTGGTGCTGCTTCTTTCCAACCAGCTATCCTCTCCCGCACAAAAGCGGGTCATGAGGCTTGTTAACGCGGCCATTGTTCGTAGTTTTTCTTGGCCGAGGTGTCTGGTGAGCCATTCGTCTCGGACGCTATGTTTGAAAGCTGCTAGGGCCTCTGCCTCCGGACAGTCGACTATCTGATTCTTTTTGATAAGGAATCTGTTCCAGAGCTTCCGGGCTGACTCTCCGGGCTGCTGAGTTATATGACTCAGATCATCCGCATCCGGGGGTCGGACATAGGTCCCTTGAAAATTTGCCCGGAAAGCATCCTCAAGCACTTCCCAACTTCCCATGGTGTTTTTGGGAAGGCTTTTAAGCCAATGCCGGGCTGCCCTTTGAGCTTAAGGGGTAAGTATTTTATGGCGTGGAGGTCATCTCCTCTAGCCATGTGTATGTGGAGGATGTAGTCCTCGATCCAGACTCCAGGGTCTGTTGTTCCGTCGTATGCTTCTATGTTCACGGGCTTGAATCCGGCTGGAAATTCATGGTCCAGCACCTCATCGGTAAAACATAGGGGGTGTGCGGCGCCCCTGTATTTAGGCGTGCCGCGATGTTCGGGTATTTTTTGCATTGCATCACTCACTGGAGCTTGCTTTCTTGGCCTATAGATGGATCTGGTTGGGCCAGTTTTCTGATGCGAATTCTTGGACGGATCGCGCGCCATATTGAGTGCGGCGTCCTTTGATGCGTGAGATTGATCGTAGGGTCGTCTATCCGACCTTGTGGCTTCCTTATTTTTTGACTGTGGGGGCTTAATGGCCTCTTCATCAAATTTCGGTAGTAGTTTCTGCTTCGGATAGCTCTTTGGGTGACGACTGTTGCCGTACTTGTGTGCGGTATTGAGTACTTTGCCCCATCTGATCCTGAGTGCAACTTCCGCTGTTTTGAGCCTTCGCTTCTGCTTTTTCAGGCTACGTGCAGTGGCAACGAGCCTTTGGTGGAGGTTCTGATGTTCCAGCAATTTGTCCGGCGTGAGGTCGTGCGGGCTATTATCTTTCCCGGGGATTGGTTGTTCGGATTGTCCGCCCTGTTTGGACGGAAGCTCGACGGCATGTTTGTCTTCCGTTGATTCACCCTGCTCTATGGCTGGGTCTTTGTCGAGGTGGGGCTTGGCCTTGCGCTTACGCCGCCGCTTTGATTGTTTTTCGAGGGAGCGATCCCTGGCCACATCCTTTTGATCCTAGTTGTCGTTTCTGTTAGGTGTGTACGCCATGTATACATCGTATGATGAGGTGGCTTTCCGGCGCCCTATAGGTGCTGGTTCCTGATCGTCTCCTTTATCGGCGTCCATACCATCGATATCTTCGGAGTCGAGATCGAGCATGTCGGTTAGATCGTCGACAGTGGCTACCAAGTGGGTGGTGGGCGGGGTTCGAATTTCTTCGTCGTCTGCATCCCAACCACCCCGACCGTAGTCCGGCCGGGGTTCTCTCGACAAAGAGAGAGACTTTAGTGAATTTAGAATATCGCCAAAGGGCGAGTGCTCAAGGACGTCCGAGGCGGTGAACTCCGTGACCGGAGCCCAATCGGGCTCGATCGGAAGAGGTGCGGGATATACGGAGTCCGGAGCGGAGTCCGTCACCTTGGAGTCATGGGCCCTGCGAAGGACTAGGCTGGTATCCGGCTCTATCGCCGTAGAGGTTGCGGCTTCCGGGGCGGCGTCCAACCGTCCATCCCCGACTAGCGCAGTGGGCTCCGAGCTAATGATCAGAGCGGACACCTGAGCGACACTCTGGGCGTTGTCCGGCGGCAGAGCTAAGTCATGCCCATCGTGACAGTGCGGCACGCCCGGTTGTGGCTCGAATCCGTCGAAGATCAAGTCCCCGCGGATGTCGGCCGTGTAGTTCAAGCTTCCAAACCTGACCTGATGGCCAGGGGCGTAGCTATCGATCTGCTCCAGATGGCCAAACGAGTTGGCCCACAGTGCGAAGCCGCCGAATACGAAGATCTGTCCGGGGAGAAAAGTCTCATGCCGGACCGCATCGCGATTGACGAGCGAAGAAGCCATCGGGCCTAAAGGCGACGACACAGAGGAACTCTCAATGAAAGCACCAATGTCGGTGTCAAAACCGGCGGATCTCGGGTAGGGGGTCCTGAACTGTGCGTCTAGGCGGATGGTAACAGGAGACAAGGGACACGATGTTTTTACCCAGGTTCGGGCCCTCTTGATGGAGGTAAAACCGTACTCCTGCTTGATTAATATTGATGATATGGGTAGTACAAGAGTAGATCTACCACGAGATCGGAGTGGCTAAACCCTAGAAGCTAGCCTATGGTATGATTGTTGTTCGTCCTATGGACTAAAACTCTCCGGTTTATATAGACACCGGAGAGGGCTAGGGTTACACAGAGTCGGTTACAATGGGAGAAGATCTTCATATCGTATCGCCAAGCTTGCCTTCCACGCCAAGGAAAGTCCCATCCGAACACGGGACGGAGTCTTCAATCTTGTATCTTCATAGTCCGGGAGTCCGGCCAAAGGTCCTAGTTCGGCCATCCGGACACCCCCCTAATCCGGGACTCCCTCAGTGACGCTGGCCTTCTCCTTGTTGCAATGAATTTTTGTGCCTCCATTTCCAAAAAGAAAATTGTAGAAGTGCATGCTCTCGCCAATGCAACCAAAAGACCGATCTGATGGAAGAGACTAGACAGCACATTATACGTCAACACTCCCCCTCATGTGTGGCTCCCTCAGGCCTAAACGTGGACCGAAAGTGGGCTGCCATTTAATTGCGCCAGCCGGGTCTTGAACTCAAGACCTCTTGGCTCCGATACCATGTAGAAGTGCATGCTCTAGCCAATGCAACCAAAAGACCGATCTGATGGAAGAGACTAGGCAGCACATTATACGTCAACAAAAATGAAAAGAAGTGAATCAGTCGCTGTCATTCAATCAATCTATCTATATCTATCTATACCTATACTAATTACACAATCCCTAGAAATTCGGAGTGAAATCTATGTCCAGGAGTGGTTCCTTTAGGGAGAATTTAATCGAAAGGGAGAAGGAAATAACATCAATTGGAATAGAGCAATGCACCAACCAATGATAGCAAAGTAAAAGACAGGGAAGGAATTATAATTTGTGGGATTTGTCCAAATTTTGTGAGCTTGCCATCGAAGAGTAATTGCGCACTGCAGAGGTAAACTCTAATAAGTCATTAGTTCTAAAGTAGTTAGATGGATCGAGTCATTGAGAGAACCATGCCAATTATTTGTCTAAGGACTAGGGGTCAGTTTGGTTGATGTCCTGGAGCATATATGCCTGGCCTGAGATGTCCCTGAAATGTGCATGCGTGTTGTTTGGAGGCCTAGAATCTCATATACCTCCCTGGCCTGGACCTCACATGCAACGTGACTAGCCTGGGTAGCTCACAGGCATGCAAATTAGCCTGGGTCAGGCCGATGGAATGGGACGCCTGGCTTCCACTCAGCCGTGATCTTCAGCTATTTAGCACATCTCCGCAGTACTTCCTGTCAAATCAATCTGCCAATCTATTTTTTTTAATATTTGTAATTTTTGACCCAGACTAGGACTTTCACCAAACAACATGTGCAAAACATGCCTGGGCAGGCAAAACTCCTCTCCTTTCCACGCTACCACCAGGCATGAATTTTTATCAGGCATGAACCCCAGGACATCAACCAAACCGACCCTGGTTGTCTGAGCTTATAGTTTTAATACTAAAATCTTTGTTTAAATAGTATAATCTCTAATAAAGATAGTGGTAAAAGTTTTCGATTTGTAGTATACTTTTGATAGTACAGTTTATTTATTTAGTGCAGGTGCATTGGTTGAGGACTAGGTATAACATAAACATCAAACACATGGATGCGCTGTGACCCACCACCGATAGCTTCTATTGGTTGCCGTTCCACCTTTCCTCAGAAATCCAACCAAGTTATACCACCATAAGCTTAGCTGCTCGCATGATGATGTTACCGCTGCAGCCGTCGACCAGCCGTTACGTGTATGAGTAGCTCTGTGCATTTTTTGAGACTGTGGTGCTATACTTGCTGACACTGTGTTCTAGCCCCCAATTAGAGAAAGCGAGCTATCTCAAGTGGAGAGAAGTCTATGTCTAGGAGTGATTGCTTTAGGGAGAATTTAATCGAAAGGGAGAAGGAAATACCATAAATTGGAATAGAACAATGCAGCAACAAATGATAGCAAAGTAAATGATAGGGAAAGAATTATAATTTGTGGGCTTTCTCCAAATTTTGTGAGCTTGCCATCGAAGAGTAATTGCCCACTGCAGAGGTAAAGTCTAATAAGTCATTAGTTGTAAAGTAGTTAGATGGATCGAGTCATTGTAAGAACCATGCCAATTATTTGTCCAAGGATTGGTTGTCTGAGCTTATAGTTTTAATACTAAATCTTTGATTAAATAGTATAATCTCTAATAAAGATGGTGGTATAGTTTTCGATTTGTAGTATACTTTCAATAGAACGGTTTATTTACTTAATTTGATTTTGTTGGCTTTTCCCAAGGATCGGACACACGATCAAGTTGCAGCTCAACTGGTCGTATATGCGCAACTCGCCTTGACGTATAAGAACTAGCTCTAGCACTCGATATCTCGCCGGCGCTTACGCAAACACCGGGACCAGAACACACACACGCGAACGCAGCAACACAAAGATGGCCAGAGGCACGTGTCGTGCCTCGAAATAATCTTTATTGCTTTTCTCGTTTTCTGGTTTTCTTTCGGTACAATCAACTCACGCGGCTCCCTGTGTATATATATACACACCCAATCGGCACCAAAGGTTCCAAACCTACTCGTGTCAACCCTCGACACCTAAACCAAGCTAGACTCAAACTAGCCGGACTCTTCCTACTCCAAATACTAGTACGTACTAGGTACTTTCCTAATCTAATACCGGCAACGCTGACCCAATACTAACTCTAACCGGGCAGAACTATCATATGTTTAGATTACTCCAACATTCACCCCATAATCTAAAGATTCAACTTTTTACTCGACGAGACACGCAGACGATCACCTCTTCATCTTGCCCCGCCGAATACCTCCGGTGACGCGACTAACCGGAATGCAACTTCTCTCTTCTTGAAACAGTAGCCACTACTTCATCACCATATCTTCTTTCTCACACCGACTTATGGACTGGATCAACGATTACCCGGACTACCAGCCACGCTGCCACATCTTAGCGTGCTACATGCCGACTAAACGCATAGCCTCATGCAGGAACTCAACTTAACTGGTGCACGTCCTCACGTTGATCTTCATCTTCTCGTCAGTTATTTGTGCACGGGAAGACACATCTTTTCACCCGCCACATCTTCACTTTCCCGTTGTCATTGTCGCCGATGCCACATCTTATCGAACGACACCTCCTATGCAGCGGCAACACAACTTGCCATATACATGCAACTCATCTCCACCGTATATAAGCTTGCCGGAATTCCACGACCACGAACGGAAACACAAGGCACAATTTCCTTTCTCCATCCGCCCAATATCTCAATTCTCCTCTGCCAGTGACGCATCTCAACTGCAGCCGAAGATTCACACACCCGAGCTCTTGGACGCACCTTACAAGGACTCATGTGCACACCTTGATGACGGCTCACAACTTCGCCATCTCCATCTTGCACCCTCCAATGATGATCTCGATGATTTTCTCGGTGTCGCAACTTCGGCACCTCCATAACCATCAACAATCACCAGCGCCTTGTCGACGACAGCTTGTCGCCCTTCTCCTCGTCGTTCCGCCGAACAACAATAACTCGTCGCCTCGCTTGCGACGGCACCCTCACTGCATTCTCGTTGTCGCTGAACGACAATGAGCTCGATCCTTCATGTCGTTGCACCCCTAATGACTAAATCGCCTGCTCTCCTTGTCGCTGCATCACCCAACGACTATATTGCCCACTCTTTCTCGTCGCTGCACCACCTAGCGACAATATCGCCCGTTCCTCCTTGTCGCTACACCAGCGACTGTATCGCCCGCCCCGAGGCGCTAGCAAGGTTGCCACCCCGGGGCAAGCGCAGCTTCACCTCGACCTTGCTCTGATACCAATTGTTGGCTTTTCCCAAGGATCGAACACACGATTAAGTTGCAGCTCAACTGGTCGTATACGCGCAACTCGCCTTGACGTATAAGAACTTGTTGTAGCACTCGATATCTCGCCGGCGCTTACGCAAACACCGGGACCAAAACACACGCACGCGAACGCATCAACACAAAGATGACCAGAGGCACGTGTCGTGCCTCGAAATAATCTTTATTGCTTTTCTCGTTTTCTGGTTTTCTTTCGGTACAATCAACTCACGCGGCTCCCTATGTATATATATACACACCCAATCGGCACCAAACGTTCCAAACCTACTCGTGTCAACCCTCGACACCTAAACCAAGCTAGACACAAACTAGTACTGCCCGGGCAACACAATCCTTGCCGGACTCTTCCTACTCCAAATACTAGTACGTACTAGGTACTTTCCTAATCTAATCACCGGCAACGCTGACCCAATACTAACTCTAACCGGGCAGAACTATCACATGTTTATATTACTCCAACAGATTTAAGGTTTACAAGCAACAACCTAAAACCCCATTCTTGCGCTCCAGTTTACAAGAATAACAAATACTAATTGGCCTATTTTCCATCAGTTTCAAGGAAGAACCACATTGTCTTTAACACATCAAAGTTCTAGATATTTTCCTCTAGATAACATGGGTGGTATCATCTCCTATGTATTGATAAACACATTAGAAGGTCAAAATAAATGGTATGAGATCATGCTTAAATCGAGTACTCGTGTGTAATATAAGTTGGTTTTAAAGGCTTGACAAGGGACGGGCATGGGGCTGTAGTATATGTTTATTTGACAATCTTTAAATAGTTTCTTAAGTGATATTGGCTCAAAGGTTTTGACAATGGAAGTGTGACACAATTCCTTCCACTGATCGCCCGTTTAAGCCAAGTGCATGAATGGATTTCCATATTCTTTTTTCTGCGGGCAAATCAGAGAGCTTTTATTCAAACGAAGGCATTCCCCGGACAATCAGCCAAGAGGCTGGTCACAAGAAAGCTAGGAGTATCCTCTAGCCAGCAATCCGTTACATTCAGTGTGCAAGCATGTTTAGCACAGAGATGTGCAGGAAGATTTGCCGACCGGTTTACATGTTGAACATCAAATAAAGTAAAACTACTAGTAAGCTCTCCTATTTCTAACAGGATAGGGGCCACAACTCAACGAGAATTGTAGCGGGTATTCCAGAGCATCACTAGCTCCAGTCAATCCACTTTTCCATGATCACATGCGAGAGTCCCCTTAATGCAGCAAATAGAACTCCATCTCGTAGTGAAAAAGCTTCGATGATAAGAGGATCTGAAATCCCCGTGTAAATCTTCCACCAGGATCATAGTAGAGCCATGGCCGAACGAGCAACTCCTCCTGCTCCACCTCGACCCTCTTCAAAATTGAGCGCACCATCAGTGGTGATCTTGACCACTTCTCCCTCTGGTGGTCACCATCCCGGGCAGGATTGCAGCTGCCTTTCGTGGAAGATTCAGGAGCGCAATGGCCTCCTTGGTAGATCGGATGGTGGCAACCGGATCACGCCCAGCTTCCCCATGCTTGATGCGGTTACGGGAGTGCCAGATTGACCACATAATTGTTGTGATTTTAGCGCGATCATCATCCGAAAACCTCGTGTCACATACGATATCCCGCGCCCAAGAGTCTAGGTGTAGTCGCGGTAGCCGCATGCCGAACCACGCATATGCTTCATCCCAAAAGCGACGAGCATGCGTACAGTGTATCAATGCATGCTTCAAGTCCTCGTTCATGGCCAAAAAGACTTTGCATTGATCTATGACCGCAATGGTGTTTGAGGGTGCTTTCGTCAGGGAGAATACCATGGAGAACTCTCCACCAAAAGACCCGAACTTTAGGTATAACATTAAGCTTCCATAAAGCCTTCCACAACTGTTGATCATTCCCTGAGGTCCCTGTAGCCGTCCCTTCCTCTCGAGCTAAACGCTCATTTTGAGTCATAAGAGCTCCGTACGCCGTGTTCACAGTGTAGTTGCCAGCTTTTTCGAAAGCCCAAGCAAAGGAGTCCTCACCTCCCCCCCCCTCGCCGGATAGGGATGTTAAGAATGGCATCCGCATCAGGGACAATGAAGTTCTCCCTAACAACATCTTGTCTCTAGGTCCAGTTATCTGTATCGATGAGCTCCGATACTCGCTGGATGCTGGTGTGAGCTGGTCTCGCGATCGGGACCATGGAGATGGTGCCCGGTATCCACTTTTGATTCCACACAGATATATTGGTGCCGCCCCCCACTCGTGCGATCAGCCCCACACTTAGAGCTTGTCGTCCCGCAATGATAGCCTTCCAGGTTGCCGAAGCCGACTTTGGAGCAGAAGCTTGCATAAAATCTACATCTGGGAAATATCGCCTTTTCAAAACTCTTGCACACAAAGAATTGGGGGTAGTCATGAACCGCCACCCATGTTTTCCCAACATTGCAAGATTGAACAAGTGTCGGTCTCTAAAACCCATTCCGCCCATGCACTTTGGTTTTGTCATCTCCTTCCATGACAACCAATGCATCGATCTCTTATCAAGAGAGCTGCTCCAAAAATATTTGGCCATAGGGGAGGTCAAACTCTTGTTTACCTTTTTTGTGAACAAAAACATACTCATCGGGTAGGTTGGAATAGCTTGAGCTGTGGATTTAATAAGAGTTTCGCGACCAGCACATGCAAGCAGCTTTTCCGACCACCCAAGCATGTGTCCACGAGATCTTTCGCAAATATGGCCGAAAGTTCCACTCGTGATTCGGCCCACGGCCGTTGGCAGCCATATATATTTCTCGTTGAACGCTTCCACTTGGATATTCAACGCTGTTTTCATGACTTGCTTCACCTGGTCACGAGTGTTGGTACTAAAGAAGACGGAGCTCTTGTCCCGATTCACTTGCTGTCCAGAAGCATCTCCATAGATTCTTAATATTTCATTAAGTCTAAGGGAACTTTGATCTTTTGCATCAATAAAAATGAGACTGTCGTCTGCAAAAAGCAGATGAGAGACCCACGGTGATCTATAGCTTACTCTCAGACCTCTATCCATTATTCCTCCGTTGTAGAATTTCAACAAGGAGGAGAAACCCTCCGCGCAAAGCAGGAACAAATATGGTGACGCTGGATCACCTTGACGAAGCCCTCTCAAGGGGGTAAAGAATGACAAGAGCTCGCCATTAACTCGAACCGAGAAACGAACTGATGATACACATTTCATGATGAACCTGATAAAGACAATGCTGAAACCTAGCTTGGACAGACTTGCTTCAAGGTAGTGCCACTCGACCCGGTCATAAGCTTTCATCATGTCTAGCTTTACAACGCAAGAAAAATTGTTCCCTTTCTTCCTCCTCCGCATTGTGTGCACGCTCTGGTAAGCCACAAGCACATTATCCGTAATGAGGCACCCGGAACAAACGCGCTTTGTTCTTCACTGATAACCTCATCCATTAACCATCTCAGGCGGTTCGTGATTTCCATATTCTTGGGGCCTCATGAAGCAATAGCATGGTGTATGGGCCGTGTAGGCCACCTAGTACACGACATTCATGTACAAGGCCGTGTTCAAGGCCATGCCGATGGAAGAATTGAATTAGATGCCGCGTTGCAATATTTCCGAGCACATGAACTTGCTCAGTACACTCGAACATGCCAATTAGGATGCTCAATGGCATGCATGTATATACATCTGTATACAAGCATGTGTGTTGTACTCTCTTTTTTGCGGTAGGATGTATATATGTACTCATTAACGATCAATAGTTACTGTTGTCGTAGCCTTCTTTCATATGCATTTCACACAAGAGATAACTGAAGTATATGTCTATTGCTACATAGGCGACGTCAGGTACAAGTTCATCACGCTGTACGTGCTGGAGTGAGGAGGCAAAAAGGCATGCTTTGCCTTCTCATCAGGCCCACCCACCTCTTGGTCACCATCTCTACTACAAGATGCTTATAAATCTATACATTATATGTAGTTAATAAGGTCCTCCTTCTCCATGGCAAAAAATGAATAAAATGGATATTTGAAGTTTCTATTTTCTAATATTTAGCTTTTATCACTAGTAGAAAAGGGGGCAATGGTTCAGGACGGGTCAGCCCATTAGTCCCGGTTCAGTCCAGAACCGGGAGCAATGGTGGCATTGGACCCGGTTCGTGAGCCCCGGGGGCCGGCTGGGCCACGTGGGCCATTGGTCCCGGTTCATCTGGACCTTTTGGTCCCGGTTGGCGGGACGAATCGGGACCAATGGGTCTCGCTCCTGACCCACCACCATTGGTCCCGGTTGGTGGCTTGAACCGGGACCAAAGGCAGCCCTTTAGTCCCGGTTCGTGCCACCAACCGGGACTAAAGGGTTGGTCCTCGTTGAGTAGTTTTTTATATAGTTTTTTTTCTTTTCTGCTATATTTATTTTTTTCTATTTTTTTCTGAGTTGTAATAAGTCATTAAAAATGAAAAGAGACGCAATGCTCATTAATTAGCTTCAAGCCTTTTGGAATAGTGTAAACTGCACTGCACATAGCTCCGTGCAGTCTACCCTATTCCTCAAGCCTTGAAGCTAAGCAACGTGCAGGTTAGCATTGAGCCTCTTCTGCATCGTCTCTGCACTCAGGGCTTATAAACCGCTGCGAGTGCCTCTCGCTTGGCGAGGTGGGACTAAAAAACAGCTGCAGCAAGAATCAACTAAAAAACTCTTTTACCGGTTCATGCCACGAACCGGTACTAAAAGGTCGCCTTAAAACCTGTACCAAATAAAATGCCTTTGTAACAGCCTTAGAACTGGTACTGAAAGAATCAACTAAAAAGCTTTTATAAACCTCTAGTATTATTGAAACTAAAATTATATAAAATTTTGTTACAAACTTTAATAGCAAAAAGAATTATCATAAAGGAAAATAAATAAGTAATTATAATTCTGTTCAAAACATTAAAAGAAAAAAGAATTATCATAAAAGAAAAAAAATAAGTAATTAGAATTTTGTTACAAACTTTAATAGCAAAAAGAATTATCATAAAAGAAAATAAATAAGTAATTAGAATTCTGTTCAAAACATTAGAAGC
>NC_057803.1:697709124-697709619 GCF_018294505.1 Triticum aestivum
AAATAAATAAGTAATTAGAATTCTGTTCAAAACTTTAAAAGCAAAAAGAATTATCATAAAAGAAAATAAATAATTAATTAGAATTTTGTTACAAACTTTAATAGCAAAAAGAATTATCATAAAATAAATAAAGCAAAAAAGAAAACAAAAAAGTGGAAAAAAATAAAAAAATTGCCACCTACTGGGCCACCACGGCCTGAATACGACTAGAAACCTTATTGGGACAGGATTCAGTCCCGCACACTGCCCAGTAGGCCCACAGGCAGAGACACAAGTTTAGGCCAGTAGGCCTGCAATAGTGAGGAGTTCAAATGGGAGGGCAGAGTTGCACTTATAAGCAGGTGCGGCCGCTCCTCAGCTAGCGAGGTGGGACTAAACATCATACTGCACCGTGCCAGCGCAAGGCCTTTAGTCCCGGTTGCTGGCTCGAACCGGGACTAAAGGGGTGCATTGGAATCGGTTGGTGGCAACAACCGGGACCAATGCCTCTCTTCT
>NC_057803.1:697710140-697719376 GCF_018294505.1 Triticum aestivum
TGTAATTTAGATGTCAATTTTTTATGATTTTTTTCTGTAGTAATTTAGATGTCAATTTTTTTTCATATTGTGTAAGTATTTTAGATGTCAAATTTTTATGATTTTTTTCTGTTCATAGAATTTTTATGATTTTTTTCTGTTGTAATTTTGTTCATAGAATTTTAATGATTTCTTTGTTCATAGCATTTTCTTTGTCAATTTATTGTGTATGTATAGAAAAATTAGTTAGAAAAATAATAGAACTATAGTTAAACTAGTTTATTTTTAGTAAGTGCTTCATATATAGTTGAACTAGCTAGTTGATTTAATAAACCAATTTATTTTATTATATATAGAAGTAGTTTCTTTTTAATAAGTACTATTTTATTTATTTATAGTAAGTGCTTAGTAGTTGAACTAGTTGATTTAATTACTAAAACTACTTTATTTAACTATATATAGAAGTAGTTCCTGCATCGATGTCGAGGATGCCTATCCCGCATCCTCGTCGTCGTCGACTCGGCGGTGGAGGCCTGCTTGATCAGGGCCATGTTCGGGACTGGGCTCCGCCGGGCTGGTATTGGGAGGTGCTACCTTCTGGGGGATGTAGGTTGGTGAGGAGGCAGCCCGTTGTTGACCCGATCCTTATTTGATGGCGGTCACGTGGGCCAGTGACGGTGCCGAGGCTTCCGGACACCGTGGAGGTGGTACGTCACCGTGTCAGCGAGGACCGACGAGCACGTCCGTCGCTACATGGTTGCGTTGGAGGGCAGGTTCGACAATACCTGGCAGATTCTTCAGGGATCTCACTGGAGCTATGATCCTATGATCGTTCCTTATCTTTGGGTGTCCACCGCCCGCGACGATACCCGTCGGGTGCTACGATTCTAGCTGTATTAATTAGCGATACTATATGTATGATAGTATTCGAGGAGTATTCGACGATGTACGGACACAAGAGATGATGTACTTTCTGTTATAATTAAATGCATGCTAATTTGAATACTACTTTATTTTACGATTTGGTTTTGCTTATTGAATGCTCATATTGGAAAAGTATTCCTACTTTGAATGCTAAAATTGAAGAGCACTCTATGCAAAAATCTAGGAGCCCCTCCATCATCCATGCCGTCGTGGGGGTAGCTTCTCCTTCATTCCTATGTGCTAGACAATTTGTTGTAATAATGCATTCGGAAATGAAAGGAGGAGCTATGTACCATCACCGATAGTCAACCCGTGATTAATAATAATGATCTAATTTAGATTTTTAGTACATATATTTAATATTTGAATTATGAACTTAGGCCGGAAATGTCGTACTCGGACGACGAAAACCGCCGATGTATGTGCGACAGGTTCATTGAGCTGGACGAAGATCCGCGCTTCAGCATTAAGCTCGAGGAGACCTTCGATGTTCATATGGTACACAACGACGACAATAGTTTTTTTCATAATTAAGCACGACTTCAACTATTTTAACGTGTATTTTTCATTTTTTCCAATTCGACTAGCTTATCCCATGCTATGCAAGACGCTATGTCCGGGAGAGGATGGGTTTTGAAGACCATGAAAGTATGGAAACAAAAAAAAATCTCCTAAGGACCCATCATGGTGTGGATTTTCATGTAAAGTTGTACAATGCTGAGAGTGTAACTCATTTTGGTTGCAAAAATTGGAAATCACTTTGCAAGATGTATGGTTTTGATGAGGGTATGCTTGTCACCATGGATCTTGGTGATCCTACAATCCAGCAAGACAATATGGGCATTTGGGTCCTTGTGGATACACTTCCAATTCTTCCCCATGTGAGCTTAACATAGTTATTATGTAATTTATATTGTTTATTTCAAAATAGTTGACAGCTTGTTTCCATTGACAGCTTATTTTCATTCTTCAAATAATGTGCGGAAAATGGTAGACAAAACACACTACATCGATGGCTCCAAATTGACTTATAAGGAGAAAAATCATCTGATCGCATTTTGTACTGACCTTGAGAATTACAATGTCTACAATCTAACTCCTCAACATTATGGTCAATACGTGCCACTAGTGCACGTGTTGAACTACGATAACTACCATGGTGATACCCTGGTAATATTTTTTACTATTACGACATCCCTGCATCTTTTTAAATACTTCTAAAACTAGTACATCATTGCTAACTACGAAGCTATTACTATGTTTTTCAACAGATAATCCCAACTGATTGTGTGCCTCATCTGATGTATACGCACGGTCGCCTTGATGTTTTGAACATACAACCAGGTCGTCCTACGAATCTCAATTGTCCATACCGAATTTCTAAAAGAAGTGGAGACATGACAATCAAAGAATGGAAAAAATGTATGGACAGTCGTAAGGAGCTTCTTGCAAGCCAAAGGAGGCGAAGCACAAGAATGGGAGACAGGATGATCTTCATTCTTCATAATGGAGAGTCAGGGTCTATATTGTTTTATGCTATTTTACCTTAATGGTGTTTAGGTCCTACCTGATACTGATGATCATGTGCTAAGAACAATTATGTAGGGTTGGGTTCGATGACTATGAGGATGATGATCGTATGACTTATTATTAATTACGAGTAGAAGTTTGTATGATGATGCATGATTAGTAGGACTTGTTATTATATATGATGATGTATGATGCAAGCATACATGAGTTATTATATATCAGCGGGTGAAATGAACATAGCAGTAGCTAGCGTTGATAAACCAAGGACGAAGATATAAGAGAGGACACTTCTCTCTATTAGCTAGCTAATAACAACCTAAAATTAACCGCCAAAACCCCTAAACCAGCCACTTTTTTTTAAAAAAAAGAAAAACCTCAGCTGCTGACACGTGGAAGCCTTTTAGTCCCGGTTCATGTCACCAACCGGGACCAAAGGCCCCCTTGCCTGCGCTACTCGCAGTGGCTACATGGAGGCCCATTTGTCCCGGTTCGTGTTTGATCCGGGACTAAAGGGTGGAGGCATTAGTAACGACCCTTTAGTCCTCGTTCAAGAACCGGGACTAAAGGCCCTTACGAACCGGGACAAATGCCCCCTTTTCTACTAGTGTATCACTCCTTTTAGTATGAACATAAATCATAAGAAAATCAAAAAAAAAATCTGGAGTATTTTTCACGGCAATTTATCTAATAAAAAATTCACATTGAATTAATCTAAATATGTTTTGTGACTGTTGTGAAAGAGAAGCATTGATGCTTCCTAAAACATCCTCTACTTTAGAACAAATCAAGTTGTTAACTTGTGCCTCCCTTGCAAAAGATTAAATTATGTGCTACCCAGTTGTGCGTATTAAATAATCCAACAACACAATTTAACTGCCCTTTATTTCCTCGTAAAATAAGAGTTCATGACACAATAATTCCAACGTGAAACAAATAGTGTAATAATCTGTGAACATTAATGAGACTTCTAATTTATATTAGATAACATGGAATTATAATGTGATCAGTTTCTTGCTGATATGAATAGTGATATAGTAAATTAATAATACACAAAAGATCCTAAGTTGGTCAAGTTTTAATAAAATTATCATTGATTTCTAACATGAATATATCGAGACAGATTATGCAGAGAGAAATTTGGGCGGTTCATATGGTCCAAGGTCATCAATTGAGAATCTACGAAATTAAGATTCACACAACTTAAGCTTCTCCATGTTAAATAATACTGCTATCATATACTGTGTTATCATGCCTAACTAATGTGGTGCTCGTCGATTACAATAAGTGTAGGAAAAAGATTTTTAATCTATACCAGAATCATCCTTCTCTTCTCAACATATTTGATGCAAACTATGCAAATAATACAAATATCAATAACCAGCCCATGCGAACGCACGGGTCGACGACCAGTTATATTAATAATTCAGGTATATAACTATATATGAATGCTCAAGTGACGCTACCAAATGGCACCGGTGACAAATACCAAAAAAGGGTTTGCCCCTGCTTTGTATTACAAAGCAACAAACACCGATCACATAGCAATGCTCCGGCGAGAAGCACAACAAGCCTGAAATAAAAGAGAAAGAAATGTGAACAATGACAACACGACAAAGCGCGGATGACCCGCCACCGATGCGCTCTCCGGAATCGACCCACCATAGAACAAGGCACCGATCCGCCGCGTAACAAGCAGCACCTCCAAGAAGGGATGCGACACCGATGACGCTGGTGCCCAGACGTGTCGTAGGGTTTCCCCCGGCACGCGGAAGTGAGTGGGGGATGGATACCTCTGACACCCTCCAGGAAGGGATGGTGGCACCCGCAGGTGTCACCGCATCGGAGCGGGAATAGCAGGCAAGGGATTTCTCCCGCGCTCCAAACCCCACCGCCCAGCCAGGCGGGAGCCAACCAGCCACCTTCCTTCCCACCAGCTTGCGCCACCGTGGTCTTGACACCACCCATGCCACCTCACTGAGATCACCACCACGAGGCCAAGACGATGAGAGAGACGCAGGAGGGGATGGGAGCAGCAGCACCTGAGCCACGCGCGCGGGAGGGAACTACCTCCATCGCCGTCGTGCGGGAGGCCCGAGTCTCCGACACAGTCGCGTCCGGACGCAGCAGCAGGGCTTACCAGGCCACCCTTGGCCCAGCCAGGCCAAAATCAGGCCCGTAAAGCCCCGCCGGCCACTCTGTAGCAGGGCGGCACCAGCGCCACTAGGATCCACTTGCCTATTACCGCTAACCTACCTCCCGGATGCACACCGACGACCCTCTCCGCCATCGTCCCACTTAGACCCAGATGGGGCCCGGAGGACCTAGATCTGGACCGAGCGAGCGCCGCCAAATCGCGCCACGTCGTCGTCTAGTATTGCCCGCCACCACGTCGGAGAGCCCAGCCAACGCGCCGGGCCGCCGCCGCTTAGCAGCACCCCACGGTGCCGCACTGCCCCACGTCAGTGCAACCCGAGAGGGGAAAGGCTAGCAGCCGCCGCCGCCAACGCCTCCCGGGCCAGGCCCGACGCCGGACGCTAGCGATGGCGGCAAGGAGGGATGGAAGGGGGAGGGCTCGGGGAGGAGGCGTCGGTGGCGCGGCCGGTCGCCCGCGAGGGTGGCGCGGACGCGAGAGGGAGGTGGTCTGTCTCTACCAGTGACAAATATGAAGGGCCGAAAGAATAACCCCTCCGCACTCTGCAGTGGTAGTAAAGACGGCCAATCCATATATCTCTAGGTTTATTTATTCTCTTCATTCGATTTGGTTTGATCTAGTCCTCATGTAATCCTATTCACCAGGCGCAAATGTTTGTTTTGCTAGCGATCGAAGATGATTGATAATTCTGCATTGGGATTGTGGCCATGCCCTTTAATTCATAACACGTCGTCCTGGAAAATCAACGGACTACAGAGGTAGTTCCACGGATCTCACTGACATGCAACTTCTCGAAAATTCAAGAACAGTGGATCAGATAGAGATGTGCTCCCTCCGTCCCACAATTCAAGGCGGTTAGTTTTATGGTGGTATTTTATTGAGGTGACGAGAGTTTGTAGTTGACTACTTGTTCGGCAGGGATTAGGGAGGATATCGAGGCCCTGATGCATATGATTCCTGACATGTTTTCACACGTGCGCTCACGTACTAGCAACGCAATACATGTGCTTATCATGTTTTGTGGAAGTGCCGAGACTTTCATGGAGAGAGTATGTGATTCAATACGAATAGACTTCATATGAGACGTATATAAGAGGGAGAAAGGGCATCCTGGGGGAGGGGGTGGGTGGGTTGAGAGAGAGAGAGAGAGAGTAGTTGTTCTGCATAAGGGGCTATAAAGGAACGTCAATCCAACAGTGAAGCCATTAGACGGGAGTTAGGGACCATAGGAATTGACTATAGAGCTGGCCAAGGGCATTATGAGGCAGAAATCAATACTTCACCATATTCTTCGTCGGTCTCACCCATTATATACACCACTCCATATTCATCAAACTATATTGCTCCTCCATCTGCATCTCTTCTTACCGATTCATTAGCACATAAATAGTGTAGACCCTGATGACCCTAATGGAGACATCAGAACATAGCAAGCCGCTTCTTGGCCACTGGTAACTACCAATCTTCAATGATAGCTAGAGTTAAACACGGGCGTGTACCGGTCCAAGTTGTACTCCAACTTATAACCGAGTATGTTAGCCTATAGGCTATCTTACGCACGTTTTTATGCTTGTACCTCTACCCCTTGTATCTTGTCGTCACGCCCCTACGGGCCATCAATCCATCGATCTGTTTGTTTTGTCGCCAAGTCCACGAGACGTTCGGCCGAGAACTTCTCTCGAGGCGATCGATTTATCTAGCTCACTAGCTCTCACGTCCACGTAACGAAGCTTATTGGCCGCGCGTATACGTGCATGTGCTGCTTGGGAATCAATCAATCACCTGCCTGCACGTATGTGTGCTAGTTCTCTCCGGGGATCCGATCTATCGATTTAAAACCAAAAATTGGTAACAAAGCCTCAACGGTCTACGACGGTGAACATCGACGTTGAGTCACGCAAAGGCGGCTCCAAGCCGAACAAAAACGACGACAAAGTGAAGAAGGGTGGCAAATCAGCAGCTAGTGGTGGAGGAAAGAGCAGTGCCAACATACTGTCGCATAGCAACATCCCCATCCAGTACCCAACAATGACCTACCCCAACTACGGCGTGTCAGTAGCGAAGATGAATATAAGTTTCCGAAACCCCATAGTGTGGTATGCAAGCACAGACGCCGACACCGACAAGGGGTGCACCAAAGGTGCCATGGCCACCACTGCCTAGTCTGTGTCGGATTCCGTGCTAATGACATTGGCAGAGTTTAAGAGGGCATGAGAGGCGTGGGCCACACTAAATGAGATGATGATCGGAGAATATCACATCAGGAAGGCTTGGGCACAAGTGTTGAAGCACAAATTTCACTAGCTGTTGACGAAGAAAATTGAATCGGTGAATGACTACGCCATGCATCTCACTACTTTGGTGGGAACGATTCATGCGCTTGGTGCAAAGCTCGAGAATGTCGAGATCGCAGAGAAATTCTTCAGTGTAGTGCCCGATAAATTCAGATACATCATTAGCACGCCGAAGCAGTGTTATGAGATCGAGACATGAACATAACGAAGGCAATCGAACGCCTACGGACATGGGAAGAAAATATATGTGGCTCTCGGAAAGGCAAGGGAGAAGGTGGCCACCAACTCATGTACGCGCACACAGATTGAGAGAACCCACGTAACAAAGGAATGCGTGACGATGTTGAAGAGTCAAGCAACACGAAATGCAGCGAACACACCAAAAAAGGCAAAGGAAAAAGCAAGCCACAAGGTTGTGGTAAGGCAGGCCGATCTAATGAGCAGAAGCCACGTCACTTGGATATGTCCAAGGTCAAGTGCTATAACTACAACGAGATGGATAACTTTGCGAAGGATTGTTGCGAGCCTAACAAGCGAGAGATCAAAGTAAATTTGGTGAAGCAGAAAGATGAACATCCAAGTCGTCTGATGGCTAAAGTTTGTGATCTCATGCAAACAATGGTTGTGAAACCAAACCCGGAGGTGCTACTTCATGAGAAGAAAGTAATAAAGAATTTATCCATGAACAAGAAAGAATAGTTGATTAAAAAATAAAACAAATCAACAAAAGAAATAGGTAATTTTTGTTTCAAGCCGAATTAAATTTTTTCATAAATTTTTAATAAATACTCGTTAATTTTAAAAATGATCCATAATGTAAGAAATCTTGCTGAATTTAAAAAATTCATGGATTTAGTAAGTGTTCATGAATGTTCAAAATATTCATGAGCTTGAAAAATGTTCATAATTTTTTTGGTGGATTAAAAGAACACGCCAATTAAGAACTTGAATGGCAAGATACGACAGGGTGTGGCATGGCCCCGCGAAACCCCTCCTTCATAGCTAAGATATACCAGGCTTTTCGTCCAAAACGACTGGTCCTATCATTCCAGGGTATGTTGACCTGTGCATGCGGGTAGAAAAATCTGGCCAATACCCGAACCCACTGGGTATCCATCTGGCAGTTGAATAATATATACTGTACATGACTAGAAGAGACAACGGTACACGTCATATGTTCTGAAGTTGCTATATCTATCTATTCTTGATCGAAAGCTGTATTTATATTTAACATGGATATTTCAAATATGCATCTTAATCTTGCAATATATTTCTATATTTACCAAGATTTCACACATAACAAAAGGATATTACCTGTTTATTTAAATTTCGATGCATATAAGATAGCTAGCCTGTGCAGTGGCACGGCTTGATGAGCAATGTATAAATTATAAATGTACACGTACGTGCTGCTGGTAACAGCACCCGAGAGAAACAAAGCACGCAACACAAAGGGCACGCTAAGTGTAAGTGTGTGTGAGCTATCTACTAATCGATCAGCTTCGCTTTGTAATTAGCCGGCCAGGCCTTATGCGTGCTTGATGCTTCCGGCTACTTCGCATCTGAAGTAGGTAAAGCCACATTCGCAACTAAATCCTTGCTGAAAATTAGTCAGCTGGTCGGGAAGATTACTTGACGCCTCTTGCCGGCGGCTTCACAACGACAAGGCAGATTGCCACTGAAGAATTTGACGCGTCACGATAGAAGTATTCATAGACCTAGTGGCGGGGCAGACATGCTTGATGGAAGTAAGAGTACGGTCGCTGTAGCTTGGTCCTGAGATGTTGTCAAAAGAGTTCCCAATACCTTCCAGTTCTGTGAGCAATTTATGAGAACTGAACATAGGAAGACAATGTGAGGCATTGTCTGTTTGGTTGCAAAGTTAAAACTCGTGAATATATGACTAGGTTAATGACACATAAGAAGGAGGAACATATATATAGGCATGTTCGATCATAAGGTATGGTAGGTGAGCAGGCACTTTATCTGAAATAAAATGGCTGAATTGCTGACCTGATGGTACGTATAGAGGCAGGGTTAAGGTTAGGGAAAGCATCCTCTAATGCCACAAAAGAGAACATCAATCGATGAAAAACTATCATTTTTATTCCATACAAGTGCCACAAAAGGCTCGCATCTTTACCTTGGAAACTTTTAAGCAACCCTATGTTTGCCTTTTTTTTGAAAGATCCAGCAAAAAAAAAAGATCCAGCAAATTGCCGGATTGATTCAGACTTAGAAGGAAGCAATAGAAGAACAACATAGAGGAGAACCCGAAGATCATAGAAAGAGAAAAAACAAAACATCAGCCTATAGCTTTCTGTGATGTCAGATTTAACTTTGAACATGCTAGAACG
>NC_057803.1:697719653-697722099 GCF_018294505.1 Triticum aestivum
GGGGAACCCTAGCCGCGCCGCCATGGCCCCCTCCTCACCTCGTCCCACCTCCTCGTCGCCGCCTAAGGCAGCCACCGGCAAGCCCGGGGCACCAAGATGGCGGGGGCGGGGTCTCAGCTGCCCTGCCTCTACATGGGGAGTCCTGGATCTGGAGCGGCGGCTCCTTTGGCGAGGCATATGGCAGGTTCCGCCGAGCAGCCATGCAGGCGGTGGATCTGGCGTCCTGGCCGCGTGGGCGGCGGGATCCCGATGGTCATTGGCGGCTGGCGGCGGCTTCTATGGCTGTCGATGCGCGCGATCTGGCACCTCACCTCCTCCCCTGTTCGGCATGCGGGCCAACCTGGTCGGGCCATGCTTCCCTTGGTCGCATGTTTTGTACAGGAGGCGTTGGTGGTGGCGGGGATCTAGTTCGGGCAAAATCCCAGGCCAGCCATGGCCGGCCGTGCCGACAGCGATGCCTAGGGCATCGTTCCGCTCCTTGGGGGCGTCGGTATGGACTGATATCCTCACTTCCCCTTCCCATAGGTCTCCCGGGTGAAAGCCCTAACTTTGTTGGGCGGCGGCGTCGCTCATGGCGCCGTTTCCTTCTTGAAGGCGCCGCTTTGGAAACCATGGGGTTCGGTGGCGCTTGTGGGTGGTGGGTGACGGTGGTGGTGCGGACCTATCGTAGGATGGTTCTATGTCCGTTGCTTGGAGATGGACTCGCGTAGGTGGAGGTCATCTTTTGGCGTCGTGAAGGCGTCGATGGCAGAGGACCTGCCGAGGTTGACACCTCGATCTGCTCTGAAGATGGACCAGTGGAAGATGGCGGCGAGGACTCATGTGAGTGCGTCAGACCGTTTGTGCCCCGAACCTGGTAGATGGCGCAGTCGGGGCCTTCGACTTTAGATGTTAGGCTTAGGTGAGACGTCTGGGGATGTGGCCCCGCTTGCACCCCTGCATCATATGGATAAGAGTAGTGGCAGATGTTGCCAAGATGAGGGATTCAGTTATATTGTTGTTCTATTTTGTAAGCTCTTCGAGAATAATCAATAAAATGGGCCCGTGCATCTTCCAGATGCAGAGACCGGAGGTCATCCTCCTTTAAAAAAAATGAGCCTATAGGATGCAGAGAAGCACTACACTCTCATGGCGGATCGCCATCCACGGCGATCCCCGACCCCGCCATGGTTTACTCAACAAATCGGGCATACTACGATGTCGAAACTGCAACAATAAAGATTAACATTGACATTCATTGTCTCGGAACTTCACTGGCACTCTATGTGAGAGTGACAGTTATTCAGTGTAGGTAGGGATTGCATTCTTCCACTCTTATATGCTCTCAGATTTGGGTATTGGCTGCAAGATGGGTACCCAGTGGGTTCGGGTATTGGCCAAATTTCGTACCCGCATGCATAGGTCAACATACCCTGGAGTGATAGGACTAGTTTTTTTGGACGAAAAGGATGGGCTTAGCTATGGAGGGGTGGCCAAATTTCGTGTTTTGACCCTTTTGGCGTATAAAATCGGGATCTGACCCCGGTATGGAAAATTTCAAGATTTGACACTTTTGCTACCGTCGGAGGCCCTGACGGTAGCGATGTACAGGCTACCGCCGCCCCGCGTGGCAGTAGGTTCCCCGACGCCGTCTGTCCGGTAACGGCCGTGTACACGTGGCAAAGGGATCTACCGCCGCCGTCTATGGGGGTAGGCTCTTGCAACCTACCGCCGGGCTCTCTGGCTGTAGGTTCCTGGATAAGGTTGTAAGGGGAGAGGGATGTGCTACTCCCCACCCACTCATTCACCCCACTCTTCTTTTCGAGCTCAAGCTCTCTCCCCCTCTTCTCCCCCACCAAATCACCCACTAGATCCCCCTCTATTGCTTGAGATTTGGCCGGTGGATCGAGCCCATTTGCATCACCCATGGTACATCCCCCATCCCTCCTTCATTTGGTTGGTTCAAATCATGGTTTTTGCTTATTTTGTTGGAATCACTAGTTCATGGTTTTGTTGTGGTGAAATCAATGTATATGATGCATTCAGGGTAATGTTTGTGCTTTCACAATGTATTGTGTCGATAGCATTGTTTGGGTAGTAAGAAATATCATTTAGGGTTTTGTTACGGTTAGGTTTAATGACATGGTTAGGGTTAAGGTTATCGTTATTGTTATGCTTAAGTAAATGCCTATATGACAAACGTTAAGGTTATAGTTTAATTAGGGTTTTGTTAGAGTAGTTACCTCTTGAATTATAGCTTGATCTACTCCTACGGTTATAGTTTTTGTCAAGAGAAGGTTAGGATTTTTCCCTTGGATGATTGCCGCCTCTCCAGCGCCGCGCCGCGTCGCCTCGCCGGCTCCCCTGCACCGCGCGGCCCGCCCGGGCCCGAGTCTCCGCCGCCCTCTTGGCACGCGCACCTCCACCGGACCCCGTCGCCGGCGACCAGGGCCTCGCCGGAGCCCCG
>NC_057803.1:697722377-697738556 GCF_018294505.1 Triticum aestivum
CCTCCTCGCCGCCCGCGCCCGCGTGTCCCTCGTCGCCGCGCCCCTCCGGCATCCGGCGCCGCCCCGCCTCCGCGTCCCCGCGCCGTCCATCGCCGGAGTTCGCGCCGTCCACATCCGTGTCGACGTGAATCAGATCCACCAGCGCACTGAACCAAACGGTGTCCCGCGTCCCCGGATCCCTCCGCCCCGCACGTCCTCGTCCCGTTGACTTCTTCCGGAGGTTGATTTTTCTCTAAGTCCCGAATCCCTGCAGTATTTTATGCCTCTGTTCATCATGCCATAACTCCTCATCCGTAGATCTGTTTTGCATGCATGTTATATCAAAATGTTCATGGTGAGATGATCTTAATTTTGTTCCATTGTGCCATGCTTGTTTGAGTTTATCTTGATGCCCTAATCATCTTTACAAGAGTGCTATATGATGTTAATTGTTGTCTGGTAACAGAACTTGGTGTTTTGTCTTTTTCATTGCATTTTATGTGTGCATCCTATGAGCTTGATGTCTATATGAATTTTGAGCTACATCATGCCATCTTTACAGGGGTGTAATCCATGTATTTTTGTGAGTCTCGTAGTGAATGCATCATGCTCGTGAAGTAGGGTACTTGCTGTTGCTGTTTTGCTAGGCTGAATCTGTTATATCATGATGCTATGTAATCTTGCGGCTACAAGTCATTCTATGCATAATCTGGAGCTGTTCACTAATGATGTTTTGTTATACATGTCATGATCTATCCATCCATGTCCCTGGTTGTATTTATAGCATGCTGTAACTTATTGTAATCTTGCTCTCAAATTTCTAAATAATGTTGCTGTCAGCCTGTTAACATTAAGTTCAGTTTTTCCATGTGTTTTGCTAGTGATCCATGCATCCTATGAACTTGCTATTGCCATGCTTAGCTTCACAAACATGTCTTCTTACTGTTGGTCTCTTTGTCATGCCATGTATTGATCTGTGGTAAGTCGTACAAGCTCACCAACATGCCTACTTATCATTATTCCTGCCATGTCTGAATCTGTCATATCATTTGCCATGTTTGCATGGATGCTACCATCTTTTCCGTTGATCTTTGGAATTAGTGCAGTAAGGGAGTTTTGTTCTTTGTATTTAGTATTATCATGCCATGCCTTTGCTTCCATGTTAAGTTCCTGCAGCATGTTGTTTGATAGCTCTAAACATTGCAACTTGATGTTATTTCTGCTAAGCCTGGAAACTGTTGTTATTTGCAATCTTGCCATGTGTTTTTGAGCATGTTCTAGTGTTTCTGGAGATAGCTCAGCGTTCTTGTTTTGTCATGCCTCACCTGTACTGCATTCCCATTCCTTTTGTCCTTTAGTTGAGATGCTGTAGCATATTGTTTTGATACATGCTAGATGCCTAGTTGCTGTTTTGGACAGCTTGTCATTTAAACTTGTTTCATGTGCATGTGTTGAACCGTTGCTCCGTTTTGAGTGTGGTCTATATGAAACTTGCTTAGAATTGCATGTAGTTTCATATTATAATGTTGCATCCTTGTTTTGGGGTGTTTTCTTGATGTTTGAATGTGTTTTGCATTAATGTCATGTTTAACTTGTTTTGCTCATATATTCTAGGCCGTAGCTCCGAACTAAATGAACTTTATATGTAACTTGACTAGAATTTCGTGTAGATCATCTTGATGCTTCTTAACTTGCTGTTTAACAACTTGAACATAAGGTTTATTTAGATCTGGACCAATTTCGAAATTTGCATATAAGGACTTATCGGATTTGTTATATGTAGGTTCCGGCCTCATTTAAACTTGTCTTGATGTGTTGTTCTTGTATGCATCATCTCTTGTCATGAGTAGCCTCATTTAGCCTTTGTCATGCATTATGCTTGGTTGTGCATCTTGTCATGTTTATGTGTTGTGTGTTTACCTTGTTGTTTGTTTCTTTCTGGCTGTGCTCCTTCTCGTTAGTTCCTGTTTCGTTGCGATCGTGAGGATTCGTTCATCTACGCTTGGTTCGTCTTCGTGGCTTCATCTTCTTCATGTACTCGTTCTTCTTCCTAGCGGGATTTCAGGCAAGATGACCGTCACCTTGGATCTCATTACTATCATTGCTATGCTAGTTGCTTCGTTCTATCGCTATGTTGCGCTACCTATCATTTGCTCCTCAAGCCTCCCCAAATTGCCATATTAGCCTCTAACCTTTTTCACCCTTCCTAGCAAACCGTTGTTTGGCTATGTTACCGCTTTGCTCAGCCCCTCTTATAGCGTTGTTAGTTGCAGGTGAAGTTGAAGATTGCTCCATGGTGGACAAGGTTATGTTGGGATATCACAATATCTCTTATTTAATTAATGCATCTATATGCTTGGTAAAGGGTGGAAGACTCGGCCTTATGCCTGGTGTTTTGTTCCACTCTTGCCGTCCTAGTTTCCGTCATACCGGTGTTATGTTCCTTGATTTTGCGTTCCTTACGCGGTTGGGAGATTTATGGGACCCCCTTGACAGTTCGCTTTGAATAAAACTCCTCTAGCAAGGCCCAACCTTGGTTTTACCATTTGCCTCACCACCACCTATACCCTTCCCTTGTGTCGGCTAGCCCGAGGGTCATCTTAATTTTAGCCCCCCCGGGCCAGTGCTTCACTAAGTGCTGGTCCGAACCGAGCTGCCAGTGGGGCCACCTCGGGGAAACTTGAGGGCTGGTTTTACTCGTAGCTAGTCTCATCCGGTGTTGCCCTGAGAACGAGATATGTGCAGCTCCTATCGGGATTGTAGGCATATTGGGCGGCTTTGTTGGACTTGTTTTACCATTGTCGAAATGTCTTGTAAACCGGGATTCCGAGACTGATAAGGTCTTCCTGGGAGAAGGAATATCCTTTGTTGACCGCGAGAGCTTGTGATGGGCTAAGTTGGGACACCCATGCAGGGTATAAACTTTCGAGAGACGTGCCCGTGGTTATGTGGCAGATGAGAATTTGTTAATATCCGGTTGTAGAGAACTTGACACCAAATTCGAATTAAAACGCATCAACCGCGTGTGTAGCCATGATGGTCTCTTTTCGGCGGAGTTCGGGAAGTGAACATGGTTTTGGGTTATGTTTGACGTAAGTAGGAGTTCAGGATCACTTCTTGATCATTGCTAGCTTCACAACCGTTCCGTTGCTTCTCTTCTCGCTCTTATTTGTGTATGTTAGCCTCCATATCATGCTTAGTCGCTGCTGCAATCTCACCACGTTACCCCTTCCTTACCCATTAAGCTTTGCTAGTCTTGATACCCATGGTAATGGGATTGCTGAGTCCTCGTGGTTGACAGATTACTGCAACAACAGTTGCAGGTATAGGTTATGCGATGATCATGACGCGAGAGCGATGTTTGCTTGTTTTGGAGTTTTTCTTCTGCTTCTTCTTCGATCAGGGGATAGGTTCAAAGTCGGCAGCCTGGGCTAGCAGGGTGGATGTCGTTTGAGTTTCTGTTTGGGTTTCATCCGTAGTCGTATGTTGATCTTATGTATGATATATTGATGTATTCTTGCGGCATTTGTATGCCTTGTTTGTATCCCCATCTATTATGTAATGTTGATGTAATGATATCCACCTTGCAAAAGCGTTTCAATATGCGGGTCTATCCTTGGTCGGACCTTCGAGTTCCTCTTGGATAGGGTCACATATTGGGAGTGACAAGTTGGGATAGTAATCCCGCGACTTGTAGGATGGGATCGATCATCTTTGTTGAGACTTCCGTAGAGGCGGCAGCGAAGCGTGAACGTGCAGTCATTGAGGAAATGATGGACTTGTGGGTCAAAGCCGTTGATGCATTGAATGCATCTTGTAGAGATTTTTCAAAGTATTATGTGTCGAAGTGCGCCGATGCCAGAGTTAAGTTATACCAAGCTAAAGAGAAAAACATAAGCAACCTCCAGAAGGAACCGAAAATTCATAAACGCGCTCTTGCAAGGCACATTGCATTGTGTGGAACAAGGGATGAAGTGAATGAGATGGACTTTAACAACCCTGGGAAGATCATTGATTGGCTAGTTAGGTGATACGTCCATTTTGCATCATGCTTTTATATTAATATTTATTGCATTATGGGCTGTTATTACACATTATATATCAATACTTATGGCTATTCTCTCTTATTTTATAAGGTTTACCATGAAGAGGGGGAATGCCGACAGTTGGAATTCTGGCTGGAAAAGGAGCAAACATTGGAAACCTATTCTGCACTGCTCCAAAAGACCTGAAACTCCACGAAACTTATTTTTGAATTTAATAAGAATTATTGAGAGGAAGAAAACCTCAGGGGGCTCACACCCTGGCCAGGAGGGTGGGGGCGCGCCCACCCCTACTGGGCGCGCCCCTTGTCTCCTGGGCCCCCTGGTGGCCCCCAGGTGTCCATCTTCTGCTATATGAAGGCTTTTACCCTGGAAAAAATCGTGGGCAAGCTTACGAGACGAAACTCCGCCGCCACGAGTAGGAACCTTGGCGAAACCAATCTAGAGCTCCGGCAGAGCTGTTCTGCCGGGGACACTTTCCTCCGGGAGGGGGAAATCATCACCATCATCATCACCAACGATCCTCCCACCGGGAGAGGGTCAATCTCCATCAACATATTCACCAACACCATCTCCTCTCAAACCCTAGTTCATCTCTTGTATCCAATCTTGTATCCAAACCACAAATTGGTACCTGTGTGTTGCTAGTAGTGTTGATTACTCCTTGTAGTTGATACTTATTGGTTTACTTGGTGGAAGATCATATGTTCAGATACTTAATGCATATTATTACACCTCTGATTATGAACATGAATATGCTTTGTGAGTAGTTACATTTGTTCCTGAGGACATGGGTGAAGTCTTGCTATTAGTAGTCATGTGAATTTGGTATTCGTTCGATATTTTGATAAGATGTATGTTGTCTTCCCTCTAGTGGTGTTATGTGAACGTCGACTACATGCCACTTCACCATTATTTGGGCCTAGAGGAAAGCATTGGGAAGTAAAAAGTAGATGATGGGCTGCTAGAGTGACAGAAGCTTAAACCCTAGTATGCGTTCCTTCGTAAGGGGCTGATTTGGATCCAAATGTTTAATGTTGTGGTTAGGTTTACCTTAATACTTTTGTTGTAGTTGCGGATGCTTGCAATAGGGGTTAATCATAAGTGGGATGCTTGTCCAAGTAAGGGCAGTACCCAAGCACCGGTCCACTCACATATTAAATTATCAAAGTACCGAACACGAATCATATGAGTGTGATGAAACTAGCTTGACGATAATTCCCATGTGTCCTCGGGAGCGCTTTTCTCATTATGAGAAATTGTTCAGGCTTGTCCTTTGCTACAAAAAGGATTGGGCCACCTTGCTGCACCTTATTTACTTTTATTGCTTGTTACTTGCTACAATTTATCTTATCGCAAAACTATCTATTACCTACAATTTCAGTGCTTGCAGAGAAAACCTTACTGAAAACCGCTTATCATTTCCTTCTGCTCCTCGTTGGGTTCGACACTCTGACTTATCCAAAGGACTATGATAGATCCCCTACACTTGTGGGTCATCATTAGGCAACCATCATCGGGATACTTAGCCGGGCACCTCATTGGGCCTGGGTCTGTGAAAGAAATAATGTCATCTGTTGCAACCCCTGGCCGTACGACAAAGATGTCTTGTTGATGGACTAGTAGAGGGGGTTGAAACACATGATGTTGTAGTGTCATTTGGACTATAATGGCATGTACCGTTATTGTTTATGTAACCTATGTCATTTGAACCAGTGAGAACATAATGTAGCCTAAATAAGTTACGATTTGTGTTTGTATTGTATCATTTGATTTGAGTTTTGGTTTGTTTCATTTCATGCAACATGGAAAACATGACCCCGGAGGAGATGAATAAAGTATATGAGAAGTGTTGTGACATTGCATCTAAGAGTCTGGCGGTAGTGTGTGAGAAGATTGTAGCGGATCGAGTACTTCGTATCGAGAGGGAGCTTGAGGCATGGTTCAAGAGCAATGATGAGGTAATTGCTGCCATGATGGATTTCAACAAGTATCCATTCATGGAGGAACCTTCTCATCTTAAGGAGAGAAAAGTTTTCTGTAGGCTTCTGAAAGAAAAACAGAAGAATATTAATGAGCTGCATGAGATGGAATATGCTTGCAGACATTCTGTGGCAACGTAGATCTTTTTCTCTGTGAACATAGAAGAATTACGTGAGTTGGACTTGAGAAAACCTGGACAGGTCATTGGATTGGCAATCACAGAAGGCAAGTCAGAGATTCCGGAATGCCGTGCTCGATGGGCCTGGTTCGGCGAAACGAAAGGTGTGTTGGAGAATTGGGCGGGATCGTCAGATTATCAACTGAAGCCTAATCCTGATCGTGACTTACCAATTGAATGTCTTATACGTTTTAGATCTTCTTTTCATCATAGGAAATGTATGCTCGAGCTTGAGCTTGTAGTTTGAACTCATGTCATTCGAATCGCTAGATGTTTTACGTCATTTGAACCAGTGTCATTTGTGGATGTAATGAACTATGCTCAGTTATGTATGTCTTTGCTACTCGATCATTTCTGGATATCATTTGTGGATGCTTAGTTCATAGAAGTTTGTAACAAATGGAAATGCAAAGGGCTATAAAATAAAGGTAAGGGGACATGGATCAGCACCCTACCGCCATAGGCTCCGGCGGTAGGATGGCCAAACCTATCGACAAACGAGTGGCCGATTTGGTCACAGTAGAAATGGCCGTAGGGTGGCCAACCATACCGCCATGATACCTGGCGGTAGGTACCTACCGCCGAGGGCGCTGGCGGTAGGGTGGCCAACCCGATAGTTAGAAATGTGGCCGATTTGGTCAAAGTAGAAATGGCCGTAGGGTGGCCACCATACCGTCACCTACCTTCGCGGTAGGACGGCTAACCCTATCACAAAATAGGGGAGAGTTTGTGTTCTAAGAGTTGGCTATGGGGCTTAATTGCTTACCGCCAAGGCCCATGGTGGTGGGGTTTCATAGCCTACCGCCTAGGCTTCTAGCGGTAGGGTGCAAAGCAGAGCAGAGTTTATTCTGTTTTCCTTCTTAATCATTTGAAGACAAGTGAAGTCATAGCAACAACACAACAAACATAGTTCATGAGATAGGTTCATCACAAGTTTCACAAATCAAAGACATAGTTCTTGACATGTTTCACAATAAAGTACATAGTTCATGACAGGTTTCACAAATCAAAGACATAGTTCATCACATGTTTGTCGAATCGAAGACATAGTTCATGACTAGCTTTTTGAAACGAAGGCCTTATTGGGTGACACGAGGCCATTTTCCTTTCTTTCCATGTTCCTCGTCCTCCTCTTGGGCTTCACGAGCCCTTGCAAGCTTCTTGCTCTCTCCTCTTGACGAGCAATCTTCTCCTTGTGTGCCCCCTCCTCCTCACGCTTCTTTCTCTCCATCCTCTCCTTTTCACGACGCTCTTCATCCAAGCCTCTCTGAAATGATTCTTCAAAGAACCACTGCATCCTTAGATAATCTCGATATTGATCTTTCTTAACATCTTCTGGCACATCTTGATATATCCATGTGAAGTACTTACAAAGTGGAGGCGGCGACTACGTACGAATAAAGAACAAATGTGGTCATTAATAATATAGGTTCAAGTTGTAGCAACGGTTGAATACTCTTTGAACTTTAACAACTTACCGGCGGTACATCATAGGCGTGATCTGGACGAGGACGATCATAGGCATAGTTGGGATAAACAAAATATCTTCTTCCTTCCATCCATGATTTATTGCGGTCGGTGGATACCTTGACTTTGCAAACATCTCCACACCAACATGATGGAGTTCTCATATCTTTGTCCTTCACCTTATCCAACTGGGCGTTTGTCCACTTGTCCGGCATGTCCTCGCGGTTAGCACACGGTGGCCTCGTCACAAAACCAGAAGAAGCCATGCCTATAAAGACAAATTTGGTAGTTAGTAAAGTAAAATAACATGTTAGTATGCAAGAAAAACAAATAAACAAGACCAAATAACAAGTACCATTCACATTATTTCAACCATGTGGGTTAAGCAAGATGTCAATAGGCCTTCCTCTGTCAACCCTTCTTGTCCTACGACCACGGCCATCGGTATTCGACCGTCCCCCACGCCCTCTAAGACAGTCTCCTCGTCCACTACCTCCAAGATTCATCCGTCCTCCACGCGCACCAATCCTGCCTCATCGTCCACTACAACTCCTACCTCCTCGTGTGCCACCGGTACCACCTCTTCAGGCACCACATTGACTAGTGGGATCCGGAGTGTTGGCATCAATCCGTGGCTTTTTGGTGCATTTCCTAACATTGTGTCCCAGCTCATCACATTTACCACAACTATTGATGTCCGGTGCCTCCATGAAATGGCCGCTACCAAATTGTTTCATCCCGGTGTATCCAGTGTTGGGGAACGTAGTAATTTCAAAAAAAATCCTACGCACACGCAAGATCATGGTGATGGCATAGCAACGAGAGGGGAGAGTGTAGTCCACGTACCCTCGTAGACCGTAAGCCAAATCTTTATGACAACGCGGTTGATGTAGTCGTACGTCTTCACGATCCGACCGATCCAAGTACCGAACGTACGGCACCTCCGAGTTCAGCACACGTTCAGCTCGATGACGTCCCTCGAACTCCGATCCAGCCGAGTGTCGAGGGAGAGTTCCGCCAGCACGACGGCGTGGTGACGATCTTGATGTACTACTGACGCAGGGCTTCGCCTAAGCACCGCTACGATATTATTGAGGTGGATTATGGTGGAGGGGGGCACCGCACACGGCTAAGAGATCCAAGGGATCAACTGTTGTTGTGCCTAGAGGTGTCCCCCTGCCCCCGTATAAAAAGGAGCAAGGGGGGAGGGGGCGGCCGGCCTAGGAGGGGCGCGCCAAGGGGAGTCCTACTCCCACCGGGAGTAGGACTCCCTCCTTCCTTGTTGGAGTAGGAGAAGGGGGAAAGAGGGGGAGAGGAGGAAGGAAAGGGGGGCCGCACCCCTTGTCCAATTCGGACCAGAGGGGGGCAGCGCGCCTCCTTCCTTTCGGCCTCTCTCCTCTATTCCCGTATGGCCCAATAAGGCCCATATACTCCCCGGCGAATTCCCGTAACTCTCCGGTACTCCGAAAAATATCCGAATCACTCGGAACCTTTCCGAACTCCGAATATAGTCGTCCAGTATATCGATCTTTACGTCTCGACCATTTCGAGACTCCTCATCTTGTCCCCGATCTCGTCCGGGACTCCGAACTCCTTCGGTACATCAAAACTCATAAACTCATAATATAACTGTCATCGAAACCTTAAGCGTGTGGACCCTACGGGTTCGAGAACTATGTAGACATGACCTAGAACTATTCTCGGTCAATAAACAGTAGCGGAACCTGGATGCTCATATTGGCTCCTACATATTCTACGAAGATCTTTATCGGTCAAACCGCATAACAACATACGTTGTTCCCTTTGTCATCGGTATGTTACTTGCCCGAGATTCGATCATCGGTATCCAATACCTAGTTCAATCTCGTTACTGGCAAGTCTCTTTACTCGTTACGTAATGCATCATTCCGTAACTAACTCATTAGCTACATTGCTTGCAAGGCTTATAGTGATGTGCATTACCGAGAGGGTCCAGAGATACCTCTCCGACAATCGGAGTGACAAAACCTAATCTCGAAATAAGCCAACCCAACATGTACCTTTGGAGGCACCTGTAGTACTCCTTTATAATCACCCAGTTACGTTGTGACGTTTGGTAGCCCAAAGTGTTCCTCCGGCAAACGGGAGTTGCATAATCTCATAGTTAAAGGAACATGTATAAGTCATGAAGAAAGCAATAGCAACATACTAAACGATCAAGTGCTAGGCTAACGGAATGGGTCATGTCAATCACATCATTCTCCTAATAATGTGACCTCATTAATCAAATGACAACACATGTCTATGGTTAGGAAACAAAACCATCTTTGATTAATGAGCTAGTCAAGTAGAGGCATACTAGTGACTATATGTTTGTCTATGTATTCACACATGTATCATGTTTCCGGTTAATACAATTCTAGCATGAATAATAAACATTTATCATGAAATAAGGAAATAAATAATAACTTTATTATTGTCTCTAGGTCATATTTCCTTCATCCAGCTAGGTCATCCATGTCACCCCTAAACCTCTTCTTTCTTCTTCTTTCCTTTGTAGGCACCATGAGTTCAGGGTCGGGGACAATGTGTGGCCCATCATACTCAGAGCACTGTGACTGATCTAGGAAGGGATGAAACCTAGGAGCCCATGTCAACCTCGTTCGTTCCAATGTGAACTCATGCAACCGCAAGGTGGTACCATCGGATACTTTCAAGTTTCTGAACCTTGCGGCAGTCATCACATGCGAGCAAGGCCAATGATACTTGTGAGGTCTCTCACACTGACACCACCGGGTCTTCAGGCGCACCTCATATGCTACTCCACCGTACGTCATGCCGTCCCTTGTTGTGCCACCCGACTCATCGACTTGGTAGATTTGTTGTTTTTCATTGAAACTAATGATTTGACGCCAAGACTTGCACTCTTGATGCTTCAACCAATCCTCAACTTTGAAGGGGAATTACATTTTCTCACCTATCCATTTGAAAGTCTCTTCGGAAAGCCTCAGAAAATACTCGTTGAGCTTGAAGAAGGTATATTTTACTATTGAAGTGATCGGCAAGGAACAGACACCCTTGAGCACATTGTTGAAGTAGTCCACCATGTTACTTGTCATGTCTCTGTATCGGAAACCTCCTTCGTCGTAAGAACGTGACCACTTATGCTTCCCAGGAAAATGCATTGTCAAGAATTCTCTCCCTCCTTTGTTCTTGTCCAACGCCTTGAATAGCTTATTGTAGCGGCTTTGGAATGTGTCGGTGTTGAATGCCACACAAACATTGGTAAGATCTTTGCAAAACTCCTTACTCTTGCATGCACGGTAAATGTTTGCCACGAAATGCCTCATGCACCAACAATGTTGGAGCTTTGGATAGCCTGGAATGTCAACTTCTATTGCTTTGAGAATCCCATGATGGCGATCCGATATGATGCACACCTCTCTTTTGGGGCCAATCACCTTCGTCCTCACATGATCCATAAACCACTCCCAATTATCATCGTGCTTGGAAGGCACCAACGCAAATGCCACCAGCAACACATTGTCATTGGACGAGTGGGCCATTGCTACCATCAACATGCCTTTGATCTTTCCGGTCAAGAATGTGCCATCAATTGATAACACGGGCGGCAATGCCTAAATGCATCGATGCATTGCCCAAAGCTCCAAAAAGCTCGATGAAACACTCCCTCGATTGACTCAACCCTATGGCGCATGCCCGGGTTCCGATGAGCAATGGATCCCAACATTCTTGGAAGAATGTTGTATGCAGCGACATAATCACCATGGAACATCCATATAGTGTTTGCCTTGGCCACTACTAGGAAAAGGGCTATAGATGGGATTGACACTAATGGCGCACCAGAAAGATGATGCGCCATTAGTATATACTAATGGCGCACCACAATCTGATGCGCCATTAGAGTTTAAACTACTAATGGCGCACCATGCTACGGGTGCGCCATTAGTATCAATTTTTTTTTAACTAGTGCGCCTGTCCAAACATACTAATGGCGCATCCGGGCAAAGTTCGCCATTAGTAGTTGTAACTACTAATGGCGCACCAGGCAGCAGGTGCGCCATTAGTATAGAATTTTTTTTTTTGAACTAGTGCGCCTATCCAAACATACTAATGGCGCATCCTGCCCAAGTGCGCCATTAGTAGTTGTAACTACTAATGGCGCACCATGCAAGAGGTGCGCCATTAGTAAGTGGGCAGCAACAAGATATTTGGGACAGCCTCTCCTACCCACACACTCACTTTCTCCCCACTTCATTCTCTCCACCTCCTCCTTGTCTCGGGTGCCTCCTTTTTTTCACCTCATTTCCACCATAGATTCATTCAAATTAAGTGGTTAAATTACCTTGTTTTAATAGGTAAGTAAGGGGGGAAGCTATATTTAGGTTGTTCTCCTTACAACAATGTGCACATGCACTTTTTACGGCCTAGCTAGATCTATGTATGTTCGTGGTGTTGCATATGTTTGTGGTGTTGCATATGTGTTTGTGTTTGGAGGTGTACCGGTATTTGATATGCGATAGTTGCCAATATTTTGCCGGAATGTTGATTCATTTCCGTTTCGGCGAGAATTTTGGCATTAAGCATTCTTTTTGGTCCTATTTTTAGGGAAAGTCATGCCAAATTTTTGTTTGGTTCTAAAATATCGTTTTGCTCTACCCCGCAGGCGACCATGGTCCGCACGATGACCGAAGGCATCGTGAATAGGTTTTTGAGGTCCGCGAAGGCCGAGATGCTTCAAAAGAACGAGATGGAGATAAGATGTCCGTGTCGAAGATGCAAGCTAAAGAGCCTTATTGCGGACCCGGATTCTGGGCAGGTGCGGGACCACCTGCTATTGCGTGGTTTCATGGATGGCTATCGGTGGCAAGGTGATGAAGATGACTACGAAGTCGTCCATGCGGGCCGGGCAAGAAATGAGGAAGGGCAGCAAGACAACCACCGCGGCTCGGGCGGGCGAGAAGACGAAGAATCCCCAGGAGATGATCACGACTGTGATGCTGTACACAGTCATCATGTAGAAGATGCAGGACATGATGATGAGGAAGATGCCGGAGCAGGCGACGGGCATGATCATGAAGATGATGATGCCGGCGGAGCAGACGACGCTGGACCATCGATGGGCTGGGTGCAGGACCCTCATATTCAAGAGCTGCTTCTCAAGCAGACGGATAACGCAAGAGCTGCCGCCCGAGAGAAAGCCAAGATGGATCAACTTGAGTTAGACGCGGTTACTCCATTGTATGAAGGATGCAGGCCCGAGGATACCCACCTGAAAGTAACGCTCATGGCCCTGGAGATGAAGGTAAAACACAAAATGACCGACGCATGCTTCGACGAGAACATGTCATTCTGGCACGAACGTCTTCCCAAGGGGAACAAGTGCCCGACCAGTTTGGAGGAGGCGAAGAAAATCGTGTGTCCTCTGGATTTACCGCACGTGAAATACCATGTGTGCATGAACAATTGCATCATTTATCGGGACGAGCACGCGGAGTCTACAATATGTCCGGTGTGCGGTGTCACTCGATACAAGAAGAGGAAGAAAGCTCCTCGAAAAGTGGTGTGGTACTTTCCAATCACTCCTCGTCTGCAGCGGTATTTCGCGGATCCTAAGGTAGCAAAGCTCCTGCGTTGGCACGCGGATAGGGAGGAGAAGAAGCGAGAAGATGACGCAAATGATCCGGAGATAGATAAAAAAGACAAGATGCTGAGTCACCCTAAGGATGCGAGCCAGTGGCAAGCATTGAACTTCGAATACCCAGAATTTGGGAACGATCCAAGGAACATCGTGCTGGGCGCGAGCACCGATGGAGTCAATCCGTTTGGCAGCCAGAGAAGCACACATAGCACCTGGCCTGTGTTTGTGTGGATGTACAACCTTCCCCCCTGGTTGTGCATGAAGAGGAAGTACATTCACATGAGTATGCTAATTGAAGGGCCGAAACAACCAGGGAACGGCATCAATCTGTATCTGGGGCTGCTGAAAGAGGAGCTTGACACGCTGTGGAAAACGCCAGCCAATACGTGGGACGCCGCAGAGAAAGAATATTTCCCTATGAGAGCCGCACTGCTCACGACGGTGCACGACTATCTCGGTTACGGATATCTTGCGGGGCAGGTAGTCCACGGATTTTCTGGATGCGTAAGGTGCATGGATGACACAACGTATCGCCAGCTAGGTAGAGATCCCGGGTCTTCGAAAACCGTGTTCATGGGACATCGAAGGTGGCTTCACGACGATGACCCGTGGAGGAAACGCAAGGATCTGTTCGATGGTGAAACCGAACCCCGAAAACGCCCGTGTACGAGGAGCGGCGAGGAAATAGACAAGCTGTTGAAAAATTGGAAAGACTGCCCACTGCCGGGAAAGAAGCAAAAGGCGCTAGAGCCGGGAAAGAAGCGAAAGGCGCCAGAGCCGCTGCTGAAGGTATGGAAAACGAGGTCTGTTTTCTGGGACTTGCCGTACTGGAAGATCCACCGTGTGCCTCACAGCCTTGATGTCATGCATATCACGAAGAACGTGTGCGAGAGTCTGCTTGGTACCCTGCTCAACATGCCAGAGAGGACCAAAGATGGGCCGAAAGCAAGGGCAGACTTGAAATCAATGGGCATCAGGCAGGAGCTTCACGCTATATATGATGATGATGATGATGATGATGATGATGATGATGATGATGATGATGATGATGATGAGGCGAAGCAGGACACAGAAAGTCGTCGCAAAGGCAAAAAGGCCAAGAAGACCGGAAATGACTACCCTCCCGCGTGCTTCACTCTAAGTCAGGAGGAGATCGAGCAGATTTTCACCTGCCTCCTAGGAGTAAAACTTCGTTACGGTTACGCGGGGAAGATAAGCAGATACCTAGACCCAGCGAAGCAGAAGTTCAGCGGGATGAAGTCTCACGACTGTCACGTGCTGATGACGCAGATACTTCCAGTTGCAATCCGTGGGATCATGGACGCGCACGTCCGTGAAACGCTATTTGGCCTATGCAACTTCTTCGACGTCATCTGTCGGAAGTCGATTGGCGTGAGGAAACTCAGAAGGCTATAGGAAGAGATCGTGGTGATACTATGCAAGCTTGAGATGTACTTCCCGCCCGCATTCTTCGACGTTATGGTGCATCTGCTGGTCCATATAGTGGAGGATATCATCCAACTTGGGCCGACGTTCCTGCACAGCATGGTGTCATCAAAGGATACGTTCGGAACATGTCACGTCCAGAAGGAAGCATAGCCAGGGGCTTTCTGACCGAAGAGTGCATCTCCTACTGCACGAATTATCTAGGCATCGAGAACCCCGTTGGTCTGCCCGTCAACAGGCACCTCGGCAGGCTCGCTGGATGGGGTCACCGTGAGGGTCGCCGCGAAATGCATGTCGACTTCGAGGGTCGACTCGCCGACTTTGAAAGAGCAAACCTAGTCGCGCTACAACACATAGACGTGGTCGATCCTTGGGTGGTAGAGCACAAAACCTTTATTAAAAAGACGTACAATGACCGAGGCCAACAGAGGACGGACGGAGATACACTCAAAGAGCACAACTCATGTTTCACGCGTTGGTTCAAGCATAAGCTTCTGTCGCACCCTTTACATGAGGATTCTTCCGCGGAAGAACAACTCATATTCGCCTTGTCACAGGGCGCCGAGCACAACCTGATGACCTATGAGGCGTACGATATCAACGGCTACACATTCTACACCGAGGCCAAGGACATGAAGAGCGATGGTTATCAGAACTCCGGGGTAACGATGGAATCCTACACCGGTAACGACAAGTACAGATACTACGGAAGGATCGAGGAGATCTGGGAGCTGAGCTACGCTGGAGAGAAGGTCCCGATGTTCCGTGTCAGATGGGCCAAGAACGTCATAAAAGAAGACCGGTATTTCACCACCATGGTTATACCCGAAGCCAAATCCAAGACCGCGGGCGCAAACGTCACCGCGAAAAATGAGCCATGGGTACTGGCTTCCCAAGTGGACCAATGCTTCTTCATTACCGACCCGCCAAAGCCCAGTCGTGTTGTCGTGAGGAGAGGCAAAAGGAAGATCATCGGAATGGATGGAGTAGCCAATGAGCAAGACTTCGACAAGTACGGCGACCCGAGGATCGAACATGACGACGATGATGAAGTAGCAGCATACACCACAAGAAGAAGCAGGACCACCCTACCTAAAGGACGTCCGTTCCACAGAAGAACTCCATTTGCGAAAAAGAAGGGCAAGAAGATTGTGAACAGATAGCTAGCTAAGATCGATTGTATTTAAATCGTAGCCTTCATTTCTCGATAGTATTTCATGGGTACTTTTTGAACTATCATGAATATTTTTAAATTTCATGGACACTCGATCTCGATCCCCCTCCATCTCGATCGCTATCCCACCTCGCCAGATCCGGCCCCCCTCGCCGCCGAGCACCCCCCCAGTCCACCGGCCGCCGCCGCCGACCCCCCGCACCCTCGATTCCCCTACTCAACCGCCGCCGCCGACCCCCCGCACCCCGCGCACCGTCTTATAAAAAAA